>NC_084713.1:0-300000 GCF_033807575.1 Cydia pomonella | reverse complement strand
TGAATAATATAAAATAATTTGTGTAAAAATATTTTCCATTATGTCAATATCCAGGGAGGAAAGTAGGGACTGTCTGATTGTCCATAGGTTTGTATGGCCAAGCGGTCGTCTACTATAGTCTTAAATGTACCATTGTGTACATAGTTGATTATGTCCAAGTGCCGCCTCGTATATAGAGCAGCAGTTAATAAAGCCGATCGTTAATTAACTGCGCGGGCGCATCAAAGAGCTCCGGTTACCTACTCGGACGCGAGCACGCGTGTAATCACTTTATTGACGAAGATGGCCGCCACTTGGCACTGGGAGCTATTTGGCTGATCTTTCGAGTCCAGAAAAACAGTAGTAATAGGCATATTGCACTAGCCCTCGACTGAGTCCGCATTTAATGACGACGACCCAAACTGCCTCTTTAGCAACTCTGCCTCCATCGACCTTCTCTTTCAAACCCTTGTTTCATATTTCGATATCAGAATTATATAATAATATATTATATTTCGAAAGAATATTAATATAATTCCTTGTTGACGCTTAGAGTGATCACTTGGAAGCGCTGGTGGCCTAGCGGTAAGAGTAAGAACGTGCGATTTGCAATCCCGAGGTCGCGGGTTCAAAACCCGGCTAGTACCAATGAGTTTTTCGAAACTTATGTACGAAATATCATTTGATATTTACCAGTCAATTTTCGGTGAAAGAAAGCATCGCGAGGAAACCGGACTAATCCCAACAAGGCCTAGTTTACCCTCTGGGTTGGAAGGTCAGATGGCTGTCGCTTTTGTAAAAACTAGTGCCTACGCCAATCTTGGGATTAGTTGTCAAGCGGACTCCAGGCGGGAGCCGGGTTGAGCCGTGGCAAACTGCCGGGACAACGCGAGGAAGAAGAAGAAGAGCTTCGAGAGAACCTTTAGCTACTTACACTTCCAAATCTTATTAGTATTATTATTTTCTGTGACATTAGGGACCTTTCACATCTCCAATTTTAATTCATTATTATTTCTAGAGAACCATCTCTTTTATATTGTAGTAATTATTTATTTCCAGATTATTATAATGTAATGTTTAGCCAGGTATTGGCTGTATTTATAAATGTTGCTCTGTATTTTTCAGGTTTAATTTTCACTATACGATGTATTGACTTATGGAAAAGCTCTTGAGGCATGGGTATACTTAGAGATTTTTGAGGAATCCTTTTACCATAGACTGTTTAGAGTTAAGCGGTTATCCGTCATTCTGACATTACCATTGCGTGCTTCTACAAATCTGTACTTGCTAAAATAATTCTAAGCGTCGGCTAAAAAAAAAGAAGTCAGGTAACTATTATTAGGAATTGTATCCATAAAGTAAGTAAGTAAGTCAATATTCTTTATTGCACCAACAATTATACATTTTACGTAAAACTACAAATATATTTATTTTTATGTAAAACTACAAATAAATTTTCAAAAGAAAAATAAATACAAGCTACAAATAAATTTGGTTGCAAGCTGTCATTGTAAACAAGCACTAGGAATATATGCAAAACACTTAATTTCTATAATGATCTAATTGAAAGTAAGTAGTTGCACCTGGCTAGGCGCACCACGGTGGAGCGCTCCAAACATTCCCGGCGGTGCTATTCTTTTAATTAGTGGGTTAATTGCTTTGGCTACACTTCAGCTGCCTGATAATTGGCTGCGAATTTCATCGCACTATGTCATGGTCGAGGCATATCAAAGTCGAAACATTCTTTGCTAAGTAGGCCTAGCAATAAGTACTCGAACCGCACTATGCATTTTTTTTTTAATTTATTTATTTATATTTTATTTTTTATTGACCTCCAACATAATCGGAGCCTGTACTTTTCCACTTCTCTGTCATACTAGTTCTCGAATTTATTCTTTTCGTACTTTTATACTTCATACATGGTCTTTCTTTCGTTCATCTTCTTTTGTATCTGGTCTGCGTGGGTTTACTTAGGGTTTTTAAAGGCGTGGGTGTTTCATTTTTTATTTAAATAAAAAACAGAGGCGGTCAAAGTTGTTACAAGGATTGGCATCAGTTTACATTTTAAGTACATTTTTCTTATATTTTTCTATTTGTAACATTCAATTTCTTATATTATGCCTTATACCTACATGTTATTTATTTTTATACATTCATTGTTTTTTTTCTTTACACTATGACCTTAACTACATTACGCTATTGTTTTATTCTCTTATTACTATATGTTTATTACATTATACTTATTATAATTTATAAACATATTTGTCATGACTTTGCATAGGTAATTTCCTTAATATTATTTAACGTTATGTTTTGTCCAATGCTCTGTTCCAGGTCGAATCGTTCTCTTGTATGGGCGTTTCGAGCAATGTATGTGGGATAGTTTCTCTAGCTTCAGGATCACAGATGCATGATGCGTTCCCTTTACACTTAAAACGTTTAAGGTATTCCGAGAACCCACCATGCCCTGTCATCATTTGGGTCCTTACATTCGATATGTTTAGCTTTCTTATTGTGCCGTATGCCGCAACAGCGCTTGGGAAAAATATCTTGGTTATTGACGCTGTGTCACTGTTCATGTACCTTTTGTTACATTCGTCAAGCGTAGCCAGTCGAATGCTCCGCTTGACAAATGATACTGGGCACAGGTCATATTCTGGTTTTTATTTGGAGTATACAGCGGCCTCCTTCGCCAATTGGTCAGCTCTTTCATTCCCCTCCAAACCCGCATGTGCCTTTATTCCAATGTATTGAGATAGTTTTGCCTTGGATATTGGAGTTCTCTCTTGCAAGTATGCTAACGAATGCCGACGCAAAAAGGGGGGTGTTTTAATTTTGACTGCTATGTGTGCCTATCTGTGGCACCGTGAAGCAATTTGGGAGCGTTTTTTTTCAATTTGAAAGTAGGTTTTCTAGCGTTGTTTTTCCGTTTCAATGCGTTGGGTTTTTTATTTAATTTTTAAACGTATGAAGTTATCCTAATATTTACTACGAGTACTCGTAAAGATTAACCAATTTTAAAATGCACGTTTCTCCGCCGATGTTTTTACACATGTAAAGGTAATTAGGGTTTGCATACCGATCGAAATAGTATCAAATTATCTGGACATGGATTCAATTCATATCGATCTTTTCTACATTTTGGAAACGATGTCAAAACCCTATACTAGAAATGCTGGCACTTGCTGATTGTTTTTCGCTATAATGAGTTGGCTATATGTTAAAAGTGTAATGCCCCCCCCCCATCCTCTTTGCCGATGTTGCCCTTGTTGAGCCATCTTAGAAGTCGGTTGTTGTGGGATCCCATCTTCTGAGGGCGAGTCACCGTCTGTCGGATATAAAATTGGATACCATTTTATTCGTTTTATTTCGTCGAATAGGTAGCTCAGAACATCCATCCACTATTACTTTCACCAAATAGTATTCCCATTCTCTCTCAATAGTCCTTACTCCCTGACGGGTTGCTGACTCTACATACGAATAGCAAAGTTTATAGCGATTTAAAAACTCTTGGACTGTTTTCGCAACTCAATTAAATTCAATAAGCCAGTCAGCTCCGCACCTTAAAAGGTCATCAGATCACTGTTTGCTCTAAATCAACCACTAATAACTATAATTATCGCGTTAGGTCCTAAATTGAGCCATAAAATGCCCGTAAGAGAGGCTCACATCACAAAAACCACAAAAATGGAGCAAGCAAAAATGATCCTTAAATTAAACGGATAAGATCTTGGTCGTGGGACAATTTTTTTTGTGGTTGAGTTAATTACTGAAAGGAATGCTCCGGTAAGCGTTATTGATGGTGATGAGTATTGAGCATTACTCCAGGATCATAGTACCTAAACGGTGATCGTTTAAGAGTCGGATTGATGGTTGTACAAGTAATAATGAATATACACCGGTTATACTGAGATTTAGTTATTCTAATCAATCTTTTTCTTCTTCCTTTAAAACATCGAGGGCGTGGGAACCATGGAACTTATTAAATGCACAGGCAAAAGTGTTTGTAATAATTGTAATGAACACATTCTGGTTAATCCATAAAAAACGTCCCAACCCATGTTTAAGGGAGGCAGAGGAGAAACGTTTAGAGTAATTAGTGACTACATATTTTTTTCTGACCATAATATCAATATAACATCTTCTATTTAATTAATGTATTTAATTTATTGTTTAGGCTAAAATGGTACTGCGCCGGTCACGTCTACCGCATGCATCCGGAGAGGTGGGCTAGCACTAGCATAACCACCAAGTGGATGTCGGTAGAGGCACGTGGACGAGGCAGGCTCAGGTGGAGATGGCGGGATGACCTGGACAGCTTCCTGAACAACTGGCCGGAGGAAACACCAAATCGGGAGTCGTGGAAATCAAGGGGAGAGGCCTTTGTCCAGCAGTGGGATACTCAAACAGGTTAATAAAAACAAAATTTGGTTAAATTATTTCGATTATTTTTTCGTGGCATTTCCTATTTGTAACATTCCAACCCCTTACAGATCGATTTAAAGGATGTTTCACTGTAGTATGCCTAAGCATAACTAGCCAACATTCAGCCAGTCGTAGTCTTACCAAATGACCAGCAACGGCATCTAAGCCAACATAATTCTGAGTTGGGTCATCTCATGATGTAAAAGTACATACATGGCATTATTATGAATGATAATGTACACTTATTTCTTTTGATTTTGTACATTATATTATTGAAATGTGATTGTCACAAATAAATTACTTTATATTTCTTTGAATAATGCTTTCCAATACCTATTTAAAAAGAAAACATAGTTAGCTATGTTGAAACGTCGGAGTAGGTCCATAGGTCCGTAATGAGCGGCCAGATCTCGTCGACGTAATCGGGGTCGTGGGATCATCGGGAAGCATTTAGAACTCATTACGGCGTGCGTCATTCAGCTAGGGCAATGTCCACATACTCCCATACTATGGTAATATACCCGTATATAGTTACATATCATTACGCTGTTTTCAAACCCATAACAATTTTTTAAATCTTAATCGGGCCCCAGCATATAATATATAAATATTTGCGTACATATATATATATATAATCGGGAAATGTGTATTAATTAATGATTATTGTTTACCCTCAATGGTCTTAAGTGGTCTTAATAGACCGTAATGTTACTTAAGTCCTTTATGCCATTGTCCACCATTTTGAACATATTCCAAAAAAACGAAACGAATTATATGTAAATACTGAACCTGCTCACAAAATTTCACGAGAACCGGTTGAGAATTGCGACCTGTAGAGGAGAACATCCGGAGTTCCGGACATACGAAAGCAAAGGAGATTGTCCGAGTCCAAATGCTAACGCTTCGGTCAATCGCCAATACTCAGCATAGCTATTTTTAAGAAACTTTTTGTAATTGTTAAATAGGTATTTGGAAAACATATCGTGTATGCATAATATCTCAATGTAATCTATTACATACCTATTCTACTATAACATTTGTTTCATACCTATTCTACTACTAGTAACCTTCGTGGAGTAGTCTCACTCATATATTTACGACCTGGTGACTCAGTAGTAACTTGATAGTATATACAATAAGAAGATGAGAGCACAGATCAGGGATATAACGTGGCAATGGAGCGGTGTCGCGGCGTGAGCGTGACCAGCGGCCGACCACGGCTAAACGTTCTTCCCGAACTAGTCATTACAGCGGTCGGCTCAAGGGACTGTGTTGCAGCGATTATCGTTGCTTTGCAAAGAGGGAATCAAGAGGGGACTGAATTGTAGTTTTTATATTGAATTTATACCCATTTTAATACAGAGCAATTGTCATAAAAAAATCACGAAAACTTCTAATTTTCATTTGTGAAAACAGAAAACAGTTGTAAAGCTCTAAATACTTGCCGAAGGATCTGACCAGCAAAATTTTTAACAGAAGTATATTTCCAAAGTAAGTGGGATAAAATGTTATAACCCGCACAATGGTAATTTTTTTTCTGTTGCAAGTTAATTCGTCGCCATATCTTTTCTTCCCTATTCATTTCCTGGATTTACGCCCCCTTTTCATGAAAAGTGTAAAAGTGGTCTACGAAACCATGCTTTAAATCGCTTAGGTAACATCTGGGAAAAGAGGAATTCTCAAGGAACCCATCAATCGTCAGTCTCTCAATTTATGCCGTATACTGATAGGGTGTAAAAACTTTATTGAAGAAGTTATGATGTGTGCTGATATACTGATGCACACACGGAAACCTACTATTTTACCTAATTTAATACTTCCTGATAAAAAATAAATGATATACAAAACGCTAGTGAGGGGCCTGTATAATCTTAACCATTACAACATACAAAGGATATGAGACCCTTGAGAGCTGGAGTTGCAAATCTCCATAGACAGCGATATCTGCTTACCAACTGGCGGGCTGAACGTGTATTTGCCATTGTGTCTAAAACGCAACATACTTAAGACCACGACCCTTGATATGCCAGTTAACGCTGTATGCTGTAACTCGGGCCACCCGCCGAAATCTGTCAAGATCACAGTTTTTACCGCAATAACGACGTATCAAATTTGATACATGGATGTCGCATTCCCTCGGTCAGACTGATGCCTTGAATTGATGAATCGCGGGCTTAATGTGTGGGACCGGCGTAATAAACTAATGAAACTCGGCCGCATTAGTAATGCTTGTGATCTGCGGTGTGAATACGAGGACAAGAACAAAAAGGAGAGTAAAGGTTGCCGCGCATCACACGTACGGTGCAGATATACCACAGACACAGACAGATCTACAATGAACAAGACTGCCTTGATGGATTGATGAAGGTGCGACCAAAATAGGAATGATATCAATTATCAACTGTCATTGGAAAGTATTCAGGATTAATTAAATTCAATTCGTTTAATATTTTTTTAAGAAATTTTCATTAGTTAATTAATTTATAAGAAATTAATTAATTACTTAATAAGAAAAAGATCTTATTTCATGCAGGTGTACTGAAGAATAAAGGCCTATTTTGTTCCCGTGGGAGTTATGGATTGTGAAAAAAAACTAGAACTCCCTAGGGAGTTATAGCTTTTTTTATTTTATTATGTCACTTATTCATACAAACCAAGTAGCATAAATGAATTTTACTTTTAAAATACTGACGTTTATAATTTAATATTTTTGTTTATGTTTAAAATTATTTAATTTGATTAATTTAACAGCCGTTTAAAATATTTTTACATAATTTTCAATCGTCGCTGAATGTTGAATAGGTCTGTGCCTTCGATGCCTCACCTGCCAAAAAATTACAAAATGGCAGACGAATGTTTGATACGAGTATGTCACCGTATTTAAGAATTATTTCGCTTAAAATTTAGTTTTTTCTTCGCAAGTGTGATGAAAAACATTGTGTGTAACTCAGGGGGTAAGATTATTGCAAACTCGGGTCTTTAATTCCCTCTAGCCTGCGGCTGTCGGGAATTACCACCCTGGTGTCCAACGTTTTACTTACCTCCTTGTTGCACATGTACTATTTTAAAGATTTTTTTTAAAAATGTGGTTGTGTAAATTATTTGCTATTGTAACAGTTGAGACTGTTGAGTTGTCTGAAATCTATATACTGATTGACATCGAAAAATTAAAAAAAAAATGTATTTGAGAGGCTACCCCCCAAAAAAAAAACTTTTTAGCTAATTTTAGGCTATGTATTCATCAATAAAAATTACGTTTTATGTACAGGAGTGTTCAAAAAAAGGGAAAAAAAATAAATAAATAATTTTTTTTTGTCGAATTTCACAAAAAGTCACATAAAATTATTTGCTTCTGTTGCCATCAGGAATGCATCATTAAAATCTCTCGCAATGCTCACGGGGACCTTGTATTGACAAATTAGACGTACTTTCTATTTTGAATATGTATACATCTGACTGTTGTGACAACCAATGAAAGATTAGGCCACCTCATCTCACCGGAAATAAGTGCAAATGTAAAATAACTAATCAATAACAAATAACCGATACTTACAATTTGCGCGTTTGTCTACAATTAGTCCACGACACTGACAGCACAAGGTGCAGTTCTGGAAACAATTAGCATGCACGGGCATCAAGTTGTCTATGTGTCGGTGACTGTAAATAATTAGCCGGCTAATGCGGTGGATGATTAGACAGTATTCGTACGCCCACTGATGTTAACAGTTAGCAGGTGAGGAGAAAATGGGGTAAAAGGTTTCTTTTATTAACATTTTATAATTGTGTGTCAAAATTGTAAAGGTCAAGTATTATAATGTAGATTATATAGAAGAGAGACTAAAAACGTAGCGTTGAATATACTTACGTTTCTAAATATCTTGCCACAGAGCCATATATAGGTATGACGGTCTGTCAGCTAAAGTTAAAAGTGGGCAGCCGAAACTGGAATTGTATGCTTATTATTGTGGTATACTAAAATTATAGTAACTATGAATTCATCATCATCACCAATTTGAAGCTTGGCCCTCGTCAGCAGAGGACAGTTTTTGAAATCCTTGGCCCCGATATTGAAGTCCCACACGTATTCGAAATCCCGCGAGGATAAATTGTTTAAGAATTTTCGTTTTAAATGTACAGTTAAGCATATAGGAAAATTAATTTAAGTCATGTCTAATTTATCAATTACCTATGATGTGACAAAACTCGTTTGATCATCATCATGATCATCAGTTTTGGGACGGACACTAAACACGCCTTAAAGGTATTTTAAATAATAATGCCCCTACATTAAACATTTAAGCGTTAATTCAACTCCTCTCGAACGTTAATGACTAGTTTTTTGACTGATGGCAAAACAGCTGATAGCGGATTCGGAAGCCCTGGCCACTTGGATCATTAAATGTATGTTAATGTATCAATAGGCCTAATGACGGACCTCCGCTAAGTGTTATTGATGGCACGCCGAATCGCGGCAGGTGTCAAAAGCGGGGACAAAAAACGGTCATCAGAGTCGAAACGAAGATGGTTGATGAGCATAGATTACTTTAGGGTATGAGGCAGAGGTGTGAATCACTACTTTGTCAGAATTTGCTTTGTGACATTGCGACTGTTGAAAATTGTGGTTTATATAATAATATGTTAGCGTTCAACATTGTCTCATCTGTTACCATTCTTCTGCAATTTTTTACGAAAAAAATTACACACTTTTATAGCTTTAAAATAATATTGTAATAGATGTTTTTGCGACTTTCTTTGAACAAGATATTTGACTAAGTATAAACTGTCCGCTGAGCGGTGTTCGAAGGCTGAGGATAATTATAAGTTATAACAGTTGTAACTTGTTAATTAAATACAAAAAGATAAGAAGAATGAGCCAAAAATGCCACAGCGTATATGTATTATGTGTTGACATATGTTACGGCAATAGTTTTGACGGCAACCAAGAAAGTCATAAAAAAGTTTATACGTAATAAAATATGCACAAACAGGTGGACTAACCAAGTGACAATTAGATTATTTTAGCCAATCAAAACTTTTAGTGACCAATCACAACTTTCTTTTAATAGCGGGAAAAAGTTCGGGAAGTAGGTTGCCAGAGCTCAACGAGGGTGGGAGGGGGTTAGGGTCGGCAACGCGCATGTAACTCCTCTGGAGGTGCAGGCGTACATAGGCTACGGATACTGCTTACCATCAGGCAGGCCGTATGCTTGTTTGCCACCGAAGTAGTATAAAAAAAGTGTATTGGGTAATATTGAAAGCTGCGGACGGACGGATTACATTTATGGAGAAGGGATTACATAAGTGTCAGTGAGGTCAAAATTCTTGTTGTCTTGTTTCTGACCACTCTGTCATGCTTCTATCTATGTCTTCTATCAAATAAAAAGTCTAGTCTGTATGTCTTTCTAGCTGTAGACTATCATTTACATGAGAAAAATTCAAAACAAAAAATGATCTCATACTAAAAGCTCCACTCCGTCACGTTTTTTTTTGAAAAACAAGACAACGAACATAGTTTTGACCCAGTAAAAGTGTTAAGTTTGTGTAAAGATAAGTAGTGTCAGTCATGTGGACCGTTTTTGAAGTCACTACAAGCTTCATTATGTCGCAGCCAATTGGTTAGATTAGACGCCTAGACCGTTCACTAAACGCCGGCATCTATTGAAATGGCTGAAGAACAACCAGCTAAGTCATTGATCGCAACGTTTAACCTTAGGGTAGGTTATTTTAATTATTTATTTATAGTTTAATTATTTTAGGTATTTCTTTTTTTTAATTTGTTTAGGTTAACTTTGAATCATTTGGCTGAGTGAATCAGTAATTTCCAAAGGGCTGACTTTCAATACCTCATTGTTAAACGTTGAACGGTTCAATTAACTATCGGTCTAGGTATTAAATTGGATGCCGACGTTCAATGAACAGTCTAGGTGTCTAATTAGCTGGCTAATTTAACCAAAGAGCTGCGACATATATATTCTGTCACACGACACGACAAACGTTTACATTGTTTTCTTGGCCACGAAATATAGAATGTCGACTCTGGAACGAGTATTCTTCTTCGGGCAGTTGCGCAGTTGCGCTAACGTGCGTTTTTATCCACGACAATATTAAATCAGGGCGGAGATGATTTATTGGCACCTCGTTGTAGTGTTGGGAGACTAAAGTCTTTCGAGTCTTCATCATAGGACTCGATTCTATTTATATCTACATTAGGTATTATGTTGGGACTCTTCTCAAAAAAATTGAAGAGACTTCTGTCCGTAAATACTGAGTCCTTCCTAAAGAAGTTTCCTTTTTTTTACGACAGTCCTTAATTCATGGCTTAGATAAATTAAATATTATGATTGCGACTATAATTTGTCTTATTTAGATAGAGTTTCAAATATAATTTTGTGTCACGCTCCAGAAAAACTACAAAGCTCAAATTATTTTTATTTGTGATTAGTAATATATAGTTAATCTGATTACAGAGTAACACACGCATGAAAAGTCACGTGATCATTTCGGTTGGCGGTTCTATCAATGGTTGTCACTTGGCTAAGCCCCCTTTAATATTTTACGAGTAAATGCAGTGCCTCTAAACGGTGTAGAGTTCAAATTTAGGTATATGTCGTGGCCAGATCAGAAATTTTGATCATTTCATGAAATGCCATTTTACATTTGATCACTTCATGGTGATCGCTTCGGGTTAGGTTAGGTATGAATTTTTCATGATGTGGTCAACCGGTCATTTCATGAAATGATTGCTATATCATGAAGTGATCAATCCTAAGATCTGAGGGCCTACCGCGATCCACGTTCGACGAGTTGCCTCTCTGTCTCACTTGTAAATTCGTACGTACGTGTGACACCCCGCAACACATCGAACGCGGTAGGCCCTCTAGCCACGACATTATGTAGTTACAATTCTCATTATTATGTTCCAAGACTCGAACTAGTTGTCCAGCACTACTTCGTTCGTCCCGAGCTACGGGCGGCACCAGTACAAACGGGTGGCAACTTGGCAGCGGGTTGGACCGGCGTCGCCTTTAATTAAATAAGCAGATATAGCTATTACAACCATTAAAGTCTTGCGAGCCGCGTGAAGCAACTAGCGGAATACTTAGTCGTAGGACAAAAGAGTATTATAGTCATATGCAATAATGTGCAGGCCATAATTGCAGGTCCCGATGAGGGAATTTATGCAAAAAAGTACTTCTTTATAAATGTAATTATTTAATAGTCTATGTAATAATTCTTAGATTCAAAATTAGAAAATCCTGGACATATATATCAACAGTCTAATTCATCTACTCCTTAATATATATGTTTTCAATCTTCAGTAGATATGCATATGTTTATAGAAAAATCTGAATCTTCTGTAGGTATACCTGAAATATTCCTGACACCAAACGATCAAAGGTTTCAAAAGAATAGGGATGTATAGAAAGGTATCGACATATTAATATCGCCACAGAATCTGCCACATACATCGATCTCACACCTAATTAATGCCCCAATAACAAGCAATCTCCGCACAATGGCCGGCAACACGCGACATTCCCTCCGATCCCAATTAATAACAAAAACAGCGACATCTCCCGTCGACATGACGCATTATACCGATTTGACACTACAATAACACTCTACGAGAATTAACAATGTACAGAATTCCAACCGTGGCTTCGTTGTTCTGGGTATATTTTTGTTTGGAGCAACACTAGCTTTGGAGCCCCAAACATCGAAAAATAGAAAATCGTTATCCGCCTCTCTATCGATCTTGCATATTCGAGCGATAGAGAGGAATATAACAAGTTTGTAGGCCCTCAGACCCCTGTTTTTCTAAGGCTTATTAGGCGTGTGAAGGAAGGAGTGCTCCTGACAAATGCTGAAGGATGGAATTAGTTTATGATTAACCTGCGAGTGTTTTCTTTTGATAGCGCAGTATTGTGGCGCGCTCGTTTTTCTTTGTCGGCTTTCCTTGCGATTCTGACAGACCAATCTAGCTGGAAAAAATAATGTATATTATTGTTGAAGTTTAATAAGTGCCCATATTTTGCAACATTCGTATTTGGAATATTGCACCACTGTCCGGTTTACAAACACTTCTTTTATTTTTTCACAAATACTGCTTCTTTTAAAAAAGGCATCATTAAATATACGGGTATGATGATTTCGCCAATTTCAAAAGTGTGCTCGTAGAACATGAAATTTTTCGTTACTTTCCTTTAGTAAAGTGATAGCTGGTCTTAACAAATATCCACGATGGATTGCCGAGTGTTGAGTAAAGAATGGTAAAAAGTATTTCAATATTAACTCTTCTTTAGCTAGACACTTTTACGTTAGTTCACTCACTGCACAAGCTGAAACAACATTAATGACAAAAAAAATCGTGACGACTTCGCCAATTTGAACTTAAACTCAAAATCATTTTTGAGAATTCTATAAAACAAAGCTTCGAGGCGACACTATAGTTTTCTTTAAATTGCAAGCTAACATAAAATGTGGCTCCATAACGATCACTTGATGTTTTGACCTCTGGAAACGGGGTTTTATAAGTTATAATGTAACCTTATTTGTCCGAGCCACCTAAAATTAACTTGAATGAAAGCTGTGCGGTCACAGACTCTATTTGTTGATCCATCTAAAGTTCAAGCTAAGTTGGTTGTCAATACTAACGGTATGAAATCTACAATGTAAAGTAAATCTACAATGTAAATAAAAATAAATGGCTCAACAATCAATAAAAAGTCCGTGACTGTACCTACACTTTTTTGTAATAAATTTCCTGTTTATGGTATACCTTAAATTTAATTATCATGCGTTAATACAATTATGACCATACCACCTAACAATCACTATGCAAGATTTGGCAGAATATCATGTTTCAGCGTTGATCTTAAGTAGGAAGAAAACTAAAAGGATTGAGTAATGCTCGTACTGTGCGGAGTGCAGCTCGCCGTAAACAAATGAACATTCAGTGAGCTCAATGGAGCATCGCATTTCTTAATTAATCAAAAAGGTGTATAAAAGGTATATTTATAATAATTCCCGGCATTTAAACGTGTCGAGTTACACTAAGTACGAATATCTGCACACATTAGGGGCTATCGCGTTCCGTTCGTTCATTCACCGAGTGAATGAGCGGAGACAACCGATCCGGGCTTTTGAGACTCAAAACAAAAGGGGGCAAATAAATAAAATAATTAGTATGAGTGTTGATTCGTTTAGGGCCGATCGGTACTAATAACAAGGGGTTCCTTGTCAAGTGGCTTCGATTTACAAACCTTTCAACGACGTTTTATGGACCTGCATTATTCCCTCAACTGTCGATATAGCTAATTTTAATAAATAATCAAAGGATACTTACGCGAATGTGATAGAAAGGATACACTTTTTGCAACTTTTACAAGTGGCCATTTTATTTACTGAATCTGCAGTAATCTAACCCATTTCTAATTTTGTTATGGCCAAAACTACTGACCACAAAATATGTACTAAGTAAAGGTAATAAAAACGGTACGATTTTTTGTTCGCGAAGATATTAAATTAAAATTAGTTACATTACCCAGCGTTGAAATTACCCAGCTCTGTATAAAGCTGTGAAATTTAAGTAAGTGGTGGTGGCCGAGTGGATATGACATCCGACTTTCAATCCGGAGGCCCGGGGTCAAATCTTAGCTTGTACTCGTACCAATTAGTTTTTTAGGAACTTATGTACGAAATATCATTTGATATTTACGACTAGCTTTTCGGTGAAGGAAAACATTGTGAGGAAACCTGCATACATCTGCGAAGAAATTTAAAGCTATGTGAAGTCCCCAGTCCGCATTGGGCTAGCGTGGGGACTATAGCCCGAGCCCTCTCGCACATGAGAGGAGGCCCGTGCCCAGCAGTGGGACGTCTATAGGCTGAATTCTTATTCCCTTTATTCATTTATAATCTTAGATTAGGTTATTTATAATATGAATATAAAAGTAAAATATAAAAACACTTACAAAACAATACAAAATACATATAAACACATTATAAAAAACCTAACCTAGGGTGCCGCCAGCAGCGGGGAAGGGCCCAAGCTGCCGGTGGTCAGGGTTGCAGAGAGAGGAACCGCCGGACTATACGCGCAGTGTCCAAGATCACCGCCTTCTGCATCTGACCCTTGATCTAACCACCTAGC
The DNA here is from genome assembly GCF_033807575.1 of Cydia pomonella. NCBI lineage: Eukaryota > Metazoa > Arthropoda > Insecta > Lepidoptera > Tortricidae > Cydia > Cydia pomonella. The sequence goes on along the minus strand of NC_084713.1, from coordinate 285,443 downwards.
GAGAGTCTCTCAAGGTGTTGGTCGAGACTCTTCGCTATGAGACCATTCGCTGAAATTATTATTGTATCTCCTTGGATTTCACGGGCCTATAAATCCCGGTCTTTTGATAGGCTTGCGTGGGGATATAGATCCAACACGTAGAGGCCCCTTGGAGAGCTTTATTAATGTCATGTAGAACGCCTGCTGGAATCCGTTCACAGGCGCAACAATAGACACCCATGAACCGGTCGCAGCAGGCATTGGGACTAATGTAGTAAAAATGAACAGTATAACGGTCTATGGATTGAAGTTTGGGAGGACAATGAGACTGGGTTATTGCAAAGACGTCCGGACACCTGCCATAACAATGTTTCCACTAGTTATCGAGGCAGGCGGTGACTCGCCGCCCACTAGATGGGCCCCTGAAAATGCCGTCGTGAAGACGACCAGGAGCAACACCGGTGTGAGCGGCTCAGGGGTGTCGAGAGGTGTACGTCGCTTTCTACCCAGTGGCTGATAACAGCCACTGTGCCAACTCGCGTCTTATGCAAGTTTTCACTTCCACCCCTGAAGCATTTAGCTCTAACGACTCCTCTCTGGACGGCCAATGAAGGCAAGCCAGAGCTGAGAGTCCTGCGGGTCCCCTTGGGGTCCACTCCGACCGACGAAGACACGCCGGAGACGGAGACCCTGACCGACTCTCGGGAGTACTCGGGTCCGTGGGGTCGTTACTCCCCAACAGCTCGCCACAAACTGCCCTGCGGATAAATTATTATTATTATTATATTTAAGTAAAATAAAATTACACAAGCAAGCCCGCGTGGTAAGGTAGTCTCGTGCTTATAACGCTAACAAGGCTATCGAATGTCGCTCAGCGGCGGGCGCGGCGGCGCGGCGGCGCGGCGCGGCGCGCGGCGCGCGGCGCGGCGGCGGCAGTGGCAGGAAAAGGTTAAGTCTTCCGCTCACTTTGCCTCCTAAAACGCCTTAAATCATTATTAATAGCTTGTTTGGATAAATCATTTAATCGTTATTTGAAATGTTAATGATGACGCTTATTAAACTTAAATCGTGAAAGATAAACATATTAAAAGGTACGATTAATTGGTTACCATGTTACCAATCTATGTTTTATTTTATCTGTTATTCTTTATAGGTAAATACAAAGTAATGCAGGGTATTTTATCATTCGATGCATACCATGATATGCAAAGGAGCTCATTTGCAGTAAAAGGTCACTTATCTAAGAAAGAAATATATTGCATTTCATTTCTATTCTGCGAATTAGCCCTACACGAGGTATACTACCAAAGAAATATACATAAATACTAAAGTGTGTTTTGAAGTTATCAAAATATTATAATGAACGCGTTTTGTATTACAAAACGATCAAAAGGCATATCAAAACGATTAGGAGACATGCAGGTCACTATATTTGTGTTCATAGATAATTACTTACATTATAGACTACAATAATAATAATCATATAAACTAAAACTAATTTGGCGATACAACAGTTTTTTGCTGTATGACTGCACTGCATCTGGTGTAGGACTAAGTATTTAAATTATTGGAAAATTTTTGTTCAGATAACTTTTTAGTGATAAATGCCTCTACGATACTATGAGAGCTTCTAGCCTTGTCTTATGTGTATCAAATAAATAATTTTACTTTGCGCTACATCTATACACATCAAAATGTTGAATAATTTCGTCTTTGAAATCAGCATATTGCATACATCCATATGAATGGCACCTGCACACGGTACAAATACGAACAAGTGTGTGTGTCCGTGCCTAGCTTCGCAAGTTACAAGTCATGAGAGATTACTGTTCCATATACCCTCCAAGTTTCGATTGTGAAACAAAAGCAGTTATACTTCGTATCCAAATCCAAGACAACAAATATAATTTACTAGCAGCAGTACACGTTATCGTGCAGTCCAAGTCACACATTTTAGAGATTATAGTATTTAAAAAACAAGTTCGCGCTGTCCCTCTCACTCGCTACGCTGCGTTCCTGCTTCGACATCGCTCCGCCAGTACTCATTACATGTTTTTGTGTTAGTCCGAGTCACACGTATTTTCGCCAAAATAGTGTTCCTCTAAATATGTGTACCTAATTGTGTTTCGATTAATGTTTATTGTGCGCTGAATAAGAAGTATACAATCAAAACATTATTTGAACTGCCGACCGCCGTACCCTCGAACGAAAAATTGATGTTTATTCAGCTCGGCAAGTCTAGTCTCGTTTGCCATACTTACATGGCAGTTAAACTTTCAATTTGAAATTGTAGGTATATTCGTTTAGCGTAATAAACTTATAACCTAAGAAATCAAGTAAGTAATTTTTACGTTCATACGAAATCACTTACTACAACTACCTTCTTTTTTGAATAAATAAATTACGGAAAAAATAAGTATGGGGCTACAAATAGATTACAATTTGAACGTTAAATAATTGTAATACGTACTATTATAGTATTATTTACTAATATAATATTATTTAGATTTCATTTTATGATTGCATAAAATGCAATGTTCACTCACAATTTTTTTTTACGAGATGCTTTCGCGTACAGATTTTAATATACAAACCATATCTGAATAAAGTTAATATATACTAGGTAATCGTTTCACGAAAGCGGCTTTCACCATGTCCGATCTACCCTACCATACAATAAAACAGATAACAATGGTAATCCTTGCCGATTGGTAATAAGTGCCTATGAATGATAACAAAACGCGTCTTTATGCAAATGTACATACACAGTACCAACAAGTTTAATGAGCGTCTTATGAGGATACCTATAGGTATAAATATACAGGAGTAATGTCAATCAATACACAATCTATAAGACATTGGAAGACTATTTAGTCTGACTGACAGTTTAAAGTGTTTAATGCCATTAATCGACGTATACAAACGGGACGTGCTATGCGTGCTCCGATACCGTGCGCCCCATGCCCCATATGAGGGCCATAGTGAATCTATCGTATGGATCATGACGGATTAGGTAGTAGGCTTTAATCGGACATCGCAGTATCGTCGAGTCTTGGGTCCAATCGATGTGGTCGCCTCCTAAATTTGATCATCAGTTAGTTACCCGCTTTGTTATTATTAGACAGCTTTGATTAACATAATATAATATAATTTTAAAATGAAATATATTATGGAAAGATATACTTGATTTGTGTAATATTGTGGACTCCGTCTAATAATAATTCTCCTTTCCGTGAGTACTTAGAAGCTTAGGTTTACTGTGCAACAAGATATTCATCAAACAGAAAATCGGTATTAACTGTGTTGATTAAAGTTTTAATGTAATTTTATAATGCACATTAATTAATAGTTCAAAATTAAAACACATATTAAATAAATATTTTCTTATAAATGAGATGTCGACATGGTACTATATTTGCCCCACTTTAATAATGAAGAGGCTATCATTACTCCACAATCATTGTGTCGAGGGCTCCGCTTTCACAGCGTCGAGGTTATATTTGCCCCACTTTAATAGTGAAGAGGCTATCATTACTCCACAACCATTGTGTCGAGGGCTCCGCTTTCACAGCGTCGAAGCTATATTTGCCCCACTTTAATAGTGATGAGGCTATCATTACTCCACAATCATTGTGTCGAGGGCTCCGCTTTCACAGCGTCGAAGCTATATTTGCCCCACTTTAATAGTGATGAGGCTATCATTACTCCACAATCATTGTGTCGAGGGCTCCGCTTTAACAGCGTCGATGCTATATTTGCCCCACTTTAATAGTGATGAGGCTATCATTACTCCACAACCATTGTGTCGAGGGCTCCGCTTTAACAGCGTTGAAGCTATATTTGCCCCACTTTAATAGTGATGAGGCTATCATTACTCCACAATCATTGTGTCGAGGGCTCCGCTTTAACAGCGTCGATGCTATATTTGCCCCACTTTAATAGTGATGAGGCTATCATTACTCCACAACCATTGTGTCGAGGGCTCCGCTTTAACAGCGTCGAAGCTATATTTGCCCCACTTTAATAGTGATGAGGCTATCATTACTCCACAATCATTGTGTCGAGGGCTCCGCTTTAACAGCGTTGAAGCTATATTTGCCCCACTTTAATAGTGATGAGGCTATCATTACTCCACAATCATTGTGTCGAGGGCTCCGCTTTAACAGCGTCGAAGCTATATTTGCCCCACTTTAATAGTGAAGAGGCTATCATTACTCCACAATCATTGTGTCGGGGGCTCCGCTTTAACAGCGTCGAAGCTATATTTGCCCCACTTTAATAGTGATGAGGCTATCATTACTCCACAATCATTGTGTCGGGGGCTCCGCTTTAACAGCGTCGAAGCTATATTTGCCCCACTTTAATAGTGAAGAGGCTATCATTTCTCCACAATCATTGTGTCGAGGGCTCCGCTTTAACAGCGTTGAAGCTATATTTGCCCCACTTTAATAGTGATGAGGCTATCATTACTCCACAACCATTGTGTCGAGTGCTCCGCTTTCACAGCGTCGAAGCTATATTTGCCCCACTTTAATAGTGAAGAGGCTATCATTACTCCACAGTCATTGTGTCGAGGGCTCCGCTTTCACAGCGTTGAAGCCATATTTGACCCACTTTAATAGTGAAGAGGCTATCATTACTCCACAATATTGTGTCGAGGGCTCCGCTTTCACAGCGTCGAGGCTATATGTACCCTACTTTAATAGTGAGGAGGCTATCATTACTCCACAATCATTGTGTCGAGGGCTCTGCTGTCGTAGTGTTGAGGCTAAGTTTGCCCCACGTCATAGTGAGGATGCTATCATTACTCCACAATAATTGTGTCAAGGGGTCCGCTGTCGCAGCTGTCGCAGTGACGAAGATATATGCCGCACTTTAAGTTATATGTACTATACAATTCCACAATAATCGTATCGAGGCCTCCATTTCCGCAGCGTCGAGGCTATATGTGCTTCATTTTAAGTGTCGAGGTTATAATGCTTCGGTCATTTGGTTCTTCGGTTGCTTTGCTCCTTTTGGTCGCTTCGCTCTTCGGTCGCTTCGCACTTCGGTCGCTACGCTCTTCGGTCACTTCGCTCTTCGGTCTACAGTCGGTCATTATACATATCTCAAAATGATATCGTCAAAGATATATAACGTTGCTCTACTATAACAGTGTTGATGCCAATGTAATGATTGAAGACTTTAATAGTATTGGAAGTAGCTTTACGCATGTAAATATAAGGGACTAAAGAGCAAAAATATTTAAGGTTGAGCTAAAGTTTACAGGACTTGTAAAAATAATGAAATATAAAGGAGGTTCTTGTTACGCTGAGGTAATTTAATAGGTGTTAATGCGGCCTAAAATACCTTAAACAAAATGTACGCAATGTCATTGCCCTTACAGACAAAGAAATGCTGTATGTAAACAACATATAGGAAAAAATATATCTGTAAACCCTTTAACCCAAATTTATGATTCGTACTCATATCACGCTGTTATATACTCCTAATAACTTCAAACGTCAGCTTTGATATGCTGTCAAGAATATACCATATCAACGAGCCTAAGGTAATAAATCCGGTACAATTTACTTACGGATTCTCAGCTCCAAACTTCAGGGGAACATCGCCGCATCAAACAAGAGGTGAACCGCCGTTGATGCACTATCCCGCGACGCGAAATAAGTGCTGTAAATTGTGCAACCATGCAACTAGAGTTATGCTGCTACGTGTTGCAGTCGCTTGCGCTAAGTAGCTAGATTAATAATCGCAATAAAGGGTTGAAATCCTTTAACAATAACATTATTATTGTCTGAAATGTAAATGCTCGGGTTGTCATATTGTCTTGCTGTAAAAGAAAGCTTAAATAGTTTTCATTTTTCGTCGCAATGAACACTGTACAGTTTTATTGTAGGTAACGTTAAAAAATGTTACTCCTTAAAATGAAGTACAAGTTACAAGTCATGCCAGATATTTTGTTCACAAATATATCATAACTCAACACATAATCTACCTAAGTTCCTTGCCACTTGTTAGCGTAGTAGCCATCATCGTTCAGATACGCATAAGCAGATGAGATTAGCTATTTAGTTATAAATAATATCATATTACTATTTCTTGATCTGTGGTAATAACTAAAATTAGTCCATCTATATTTTCAAAGTGATAAGTTTCAAATACTTAATACCTACAGGATACTCTACTAGTAATTGTCCAGACTTAGTTTTAAAGTACTTACATGTAGCCTTGATATTTATGGTAGCTTTACAATGAAGAAAATTCTCCTTTATCTACCTCACTCAAAGGCTATTTACCGAGGAAAGTATTGATTGCTGTATTCAAAATTAACTTTAAAGTGTCGTAACATAAAATTAGATTATATTTTAGGGTCAGTAACGCGCATGTAATATACCTCTGCAGTAGCGGGCATTCATAGGCTACGGTGATTGTTTACCATCAGGCAGGCCGTATGCTTGTTTGTCTCCGTTGTAATTACATCCAGAGAATGGTTGGTAAATTCTAAATTATACAAAATGGTTTGTTTATATGGTTACAGACAGAAAATGCCCATCTAAAACTTATTTAGAGCCAACTAAAGCTTGAAAACACATTTACACTTAATGGCGTCCTGGCTTGTAAATGACATAAAAATAGTTGTACCTTGTGAATATTAAGATATATACAACTTTATCAATATACTACAGTGAAATCAAAGAAAGTTTTATACTTTTTTAATATTAACGAAATGAAATACCAAGAGCAAGTTCACTCCTTAATTTTATTATGCTATACATACATTTTACATTTATACTATGTGGATACATAAATAATTATTTAAATTGGATATAAATTAATAACTTCTAGGTGGTACGTTGTTCTCTTTAGTCAAAATCAATAATATCAGTATGTTCGTAACATACTGATTTGATATCGATATTTTATTTTATTTTCGCATTAGGATTTGAATTTAAATACAAAGCTCTGAACATCTGCTAGTAAATTATATTTGTTGTCTTGGATTTGGATACGAAGTATAATTAATAATCAAACGAACTTACCTGTGAAGTTTGATTACAATTATGCGAGTATCCAAATCCAAGACAACAAAGACCCGCCCCCCATCCCCAAAAATGAAAATAAAATAGTCTCTGTTAATAACACAAAAATAACTCTGAAATAATGAGTACTGGCGGAGCGATGTCGAAGCAGGAACGCAGCGTAGCGAGTGAGAGGGACAGCGCGAACTTGTTTTTTAAATACTATAATCTCTAAAATGTGTGACTTGGACTGCACGATAACGTGTACTGCTGCTAGTAAATTATATTTGTTGTCTTGGATTTGGATACTCGCATAATTGTAATCAAACTTCACAGGTAAGTTCGTTTGATTATTAATTATAATTTTAATAAACTGAATTCGCCATATACAAGTATTATACTTATTTCCAATGTTTATTGAAATGTATGTTGTGTGTATGGAGCTGCAAATTGAATTAAAATTTTTGACGACCTGTGTGGCCTAGTGGGTAGACCCTGCCTATGAAGCCGATGGTCCCGGGTTCAAATCCTGGTAAGGGCATTTATTCATGTTTTGAGCACGGATATTTGCTCCTGAGTCATGGGTGTTTACTATGTACATCAGGGGTCACCAATTAGTTTCGCTCGGGGTCTGTATTAAGAAATGAAATGACCATCGCGGTCCGCACAACATTTTATAGAAAAAATATTTATTAAACAAATGTAATTACAGAAATAACAAAGGTATTTTTTTACATATCAATGAGAAAAATGTAATTTTTTGTTGCAGACTATCTGGACTATCTTAGCTAGTGACTTCGCCCGGCCGTTTTCAAATTGACGTCAACAAAGATAATGCGGGGGATACATTTTTATTTTAAATTACGTACTCTGTAGTTCAAAAGTTGCTGTGTTCTCGCGGTCCGCACAAAATGGGTCGGCGGTCCGGATGCGGACCGCGGTCCGCCATTTGGCGACCCCTGATGTACATATTTAAGTGTTTATATGGGCGGATCAACTATTTCTTGTATCGAATAAACTTTTTTTGCAAAAAAATTAAGTTTTGTTTTTCCTCACAATATTATTTAATATTGATAATAATACTTCCAAAGATTGCAAATATATCTCGAGCATCGCTCGTTCTTGTGTTTTGATGGAAATTAAACATATATTTGATAACACACTCACGTAAAACGTCTACTGAGTCACAGATACAGATTTCTCGATTTAGATATGGAAACTACATTTAATTTAAAAATTCATTCCTTTATTACTGAAAGTAATTAGTAATGAACACGGTTACAAAATAAAAAGTACAAAAGTCAGTCTCAATTTCGTAATACTGGGGTTGTTATTGTCTCTTGAGTCACATGGGTAGTTTGATGTGAATATTTTTTAACGTAACTCAGTATGCACTCAATATAACTAAACAAGTATAGTGACAGTACTTAACAGAGTTCTAAGCGAAACATTATTTGTATATAATGTCAATGAATGTTTCTTATGAACCGTTTAAATGCCGGTAATCTGTTGCAATTTAGGGGGACAACACTGTAAGCGAAGAGACAAAACATGTGACTCAAGAGACACGATTACACTAACCTTGAAGATTTGGAATCAACTTATGATTACTAGATGTCTAGATGGGTTACAAAAAACACATTATATTACATAAATCTTATATATTATAACTTGTATTACTACTCTAGCTCGTGAGATCAACAAAAAATCAAACAATATTCTTTAATTAAAGTATTATATGTATTTTACGATGGCGAGTAGATTAAGCGTAATTAGAATTTAGAATCATAATAGTAAGAGCTTCGTCATTCGCTAACGTAAATGCTTGAGCAACGAATCATGCCTAAAGAAATGCTCATTATTTCGTAACTTCCACATTCTCTTTGAAAATGTAATATTGTACGCATCGTTTAATAGTAATGTTCGGCTTATCCAAAATTGTAACTATGTCTGTATAGTCTATAACAGCAATATCAGTTTTGTCTAAAACAAAAGTACTTTTATTTTTAACATAACGTAAAAACGTGACTCTTATATCACCGTCATCGTGCAGCTCATCGACAATACAGACATATTTAAAAGTTTTCCCTTTGCTAGAACTTACATTTACTAATGGAAAGTCTCCACGCTGCATTCCTCGATTTTCTTTACCCGTTGCATTTGCTGATGAATTAGGTTTTGAACGTGTATGTTCATCGTCATCGGAAGTTTCAGAATAAACAGTATCATACCAGTTCTTGTTGTGGGCTTTTGTCAGTTCCAGTAAGTCAATCTCTTTAAAAGGGGACCTTAGCCGTGAAATCCTGTAATTACTCAATACATCATCATCGTCGGAGCTAAGTCTACTTTCATTAAAATTGTTTGCCTTCTTTTTCTTCTGCTTCTTCTCCTTTACATTCTTAGTTACAGGTCTAAGTGGTTCATAATTTTTTGGAGAAAGACATTCACAAAAACCTCTACTGCAGAAACAGCTAAGGTTCCTGTATTTTAATTTTCCTACAACGGTTGTAAATGTTTATTATAGGCTATTTTTGCAGTGTCTTTGGATAAAATTTCGTAGAGTTTAATCTTGCTTATATCTTTTAGACCATCGTGAAATTGCTTACTGCTTAAAATGTCTGCACCCCAAGCTACCAACTCCTCAGCTGACCTTTTTAGGTATCTACCTATTCCATCGGCTGGCCCTTTACCATGCCCAGCCTCAAAGTAAGACCAGGACATAGCAAGAAACCCGTGTTCAAAAGTCGTGGAAGAGCTGGGGTAAAAGTTTTGTTTTTGACGATACTAACTGAAGGGACCGTCAATATAGAGATCTATGGTTGTAATATCTGGATGAGAACTACGGATGTCCTTTAACACTGGATCCATATGTGCCCATATAGCCGCAGGCAAGTAGAAGAAGAAGAAGTTTGCAGCTATAATTTTCACTAAAGTCCGCAACCACAACCGCTTCAGTGTGCTGCAAATTGTCGATAGCTTGTCTAAAGCTTTTGAATAGTGAAGGTTCAATTTTACATTCTTAAAGGTTTTCAGCTGCTCTATTTCTCACCGTAGGTAATTGTAAATTTTCCCGCAATAATTTAAATCGATCTCGTCTTGTTTGTTTGCGACCTCCTTTCTTTCTGGTTGTGCTTTGAGGACTGTCGATTCCAGAAGCATTTTCATAGGCTCTATATTTTCTGGCTGAGGGACATTAGGCTCCATCATCGTCGGAGAGCTTGGAGGGGTGTCATTAAGAACTTTAGGTTTAAATTTTTCCTATTCCGTCTTAAATTTTGCTGGCTAAGTTTCCAAATTACTCGTCCATTTGTATCTTTCTTGTGTCGTTAAATCATTGACAAAGTCTCTTTTTGCGTGATAATTTGCTCGTTGATTATTTTTGTAATTTTCATACTTTTCAGGGTCAAGTTTAAGTTTATCTTTATAGCTTTTTTGTCTTTCTGTCGCTGTAAGTGGCATTGCTACTGAAACAAACGAACCGACGCGACTTTTAAAATAGGTAAAGACGATGTGCCTTTGCTTTAAAAATATAATAAAGTTAAAATGTGGGGATCGTATTATATTTTGGTTATTTAAATCGAATATTATAGTGTCAGGTTCACATTATCTATTAACATTCGTGAACGCGATACATCCATAAAAAACTATGAAATTTGAGGTTGCAGATACGAAAAAAAATATTGCGCTTTAGTAGTACTATTGTAGCAACTGAAGCAATAATTATCAGGATTAAATTTAACGTATAACGTAACGTTTATCGTATTATAGCGGATTTAAGGTTAATCAACCTAAAAATGTCTCTTAAGTCACGTAAAAAGTCTTCAGAGTCACGATTTTCGTGACTAAAGGGACTGTGACTAAAGAGACATTTTAAGACTGTTTTGTTGTTTTTGTCGCAAAACTATTTAAGTTACGATAAAAACATATACACTGAGCATTTCAGACTTAAAAGGAACTTAACTAAGATACAAATTAGATGTGAAAGATATATACTTACCGGAATTCTAATGTCACTCAGCCGACACACAATAAACACACGCTGCCACCTCGCGAGTCACGGACGAAATGGCCGAGCCAGTATGAACCTAAAGCAAACGCAGGCGCCATCAAGCGATACTTAGATCCAGCTCTTATTGGCTGAGCCGTTCATAGTCCCTCTCACACGCACAAAGCAAAACAATCTATCCTGTGACTCAGCCGACTCGTGTTATCTTAACGCCTGGGGGACATAGTTTTGAAAAAATATTTTGTACACTTACATTATATATATCGTGCGCGTTAATAAGAATTTAGATAAAAGTTACTAATTTGTTTTTAAAAAGCTCGAAATATAGGAAGTCGTAATGGAATTATTTTTCAGTATTTCCAATAATAGCAAGTCAGTACGCCTGGGGGACAGTGAGATTTTGTATGAAACAAAAATTTCGTCACCCGAGTCACGAGGAATTTTCTATAAAAATGGAAAAAGTTTGCTTTATAAAACTAAGGCAAACACAAAACAATAGATCTGATTAAATAATTAACATGTAATTACATATTTTATGTAATAAAAAGTAGTGTTTAATATTTTTGAAGTAAACGGGACGCGTTTATACAAAAAAAAGTTGATCGGCCCATATATATTAAATATATAGTGGTCTAAGTACCCTCAATACAAGCCTTATTGAGCTTGCTTAATTTGTTTAATAGTATCCTATAATATTTATTTATAATTCATGCCATATCGACCATATGGGACAAAACAAATCGTTGAGGGAGGCAACGGGAGACCCTCGCGCAGGCAGTTTTCTCGCGCAAAGGCTTGCCGTCGCGATACAGCGCGGGAATGCTGCCTGCGTGATGGGCACCCTGCCAAGAGGCCAGGGTCTGTTTTAGGTTTCTTTATTTTTTCTAGGTAGGTTTAGTTTTAGTCGTTTTATTTTATAAGTAGTCATAATTTAATTTTAATATTATTATTATAAATATTTTTTTTTTTATCGTATATGATCGTAAATGTTTTTAATACTCACTCGCCCCACTAGCTATAGCAATAATAAAAACTTGCATGAGATTTACATGAAAACTTCTACTCGCTCTATTTTCTTCGTATAAAAATCTTTAGCCACTAAACTGGTACCTAGACATAGATGTAATGTTACGTAACTGTTAATGTCAAGTTCCATGTGCCTAATTTAAGCATGTAGTTTTAATTAAAATGAGAGCGTAATTCATGTGAATCTTAACCTAAGTCCTACTACACCTACTTTCCGGCGTCATAAGAATTTGAAGAATCGCACAGTAAGATGCTCAGCATTTGATTTACCTCGCCCGCTGCCTCCCGTGCCTTGGTCAGCACCCCTCTCACCACAAGAATCGCACAGTGATGATATCTAGAGATATGTCGCAACGCAACTGTCGTTAAGCTCTTCACCCGCTCCAATCAAATTTCAAAATTCGTCCGCTTCCGCTGCCTCCTGTGCCTCGGCCAGCACCGCTGTCACCACAAGAATCGCAAGTGATTAATGCCTGCACCTGAGCTTAATTGCACCTCCATAAAGCTCATTGTGCTCTGATTGAAGCTTTCATTACAGTCTTTGTCGAAAGCTCATTTCGAGTGTGAACGAATTGTTGCTTTGATTGGTCTTCGATTTGTTTTGTGCGAAGATAATCCAATTCGGAGATATAATAACTGCGTGGGAACAATGACAGGTACTCTAAAGCGAGGCAAATTTCTAGTGAATGGAGTATGTAATGTCTAATGAGCGCCAAAAGTAGCATATAAGACTACCTACGCATCTAAAGAGCCTTCTTTTTTATACCAAATCGGTGTCAAGGAAGCATACGACCCGCCTGATGGTAATCAGTCACCGTAGCCTATATTTTTTATAATGCCATTTGATATAATATTATATGTCATTCCTTAATGATGATTTGAACATAATTTTATATCCGCAACGCAGGCTTCGTCAGGTATATTATATGTTATAATGTAATTATTATTATACGTTTCTTTTGTTATATTGTGATTTCATCTAAACTGCCATTGATATAATGCCTATTTTATAGATTTTTTAAGTAGTATTCTTTATAATGACTTTTGTTATATTATATGTTTGTATAACGTAATATTTTATATAATTTTATCAAGTATGATGTAGTACATATATTGTATAACATATTTTGTCATATTTAATTTCATGATAACGTAAAGTTTTACATATTTTTATTACTAGTAGTACGCAGGCCGTATAACTAAGTACAGATTATCATCCCACCTAACCGAACCTAACCTATTCTTTCAAGGTTTTTGATTATACGGGAGCCGCAGTTCAAACCTAACCTAAACCACATTTTTGCGAGCTTTTTTATTCTACGGGGGTCGAAGTTCTAACCTAACCTAAGCCTCCTTTTGCAACGTAGTTGGGTCCAAATTCATTTCGTTGTCTTGTTTTTGAATACTCTGTCACGCTTGTATCTATGTCTTTTATCAAATAAATAAAATAGTTGAGTCCTATTTGTATGTCTTTCTAGCTATAGATTATATTTTCCAATCCAAAAAGCTGCATTCCGTCTTTTTTGGGGACAAAAAATAAGACAACGAAAATAATTTAGACCCAGTTATTCGTTTGTGCGGAGTCGCAGTTCCAACCTAACCCATTTATGTCATGCACTCATTATGCCACACAAATAATTATGTGATGTCACTTGTGAGAACAAATAATATGCTTTAGAGTATGTAATAATTATGGCAAAGTACATTAGACGAAGTGTAAATATACCTCATAACCATTATACCAATAATAACATTACATTTTTCCCGTAATTAGGTATTACGGTAGTATGCCATTTATTACTTTATTCAAAATAATGTTATATCAAACTATAATATATGAAAAGTAATGATAAACAATGTAGTGCACCCATCTGTGAGTTTTAGATGACTGATTCTTATGATCAAATGTCAAGTGATCACTGCCCATCAACAGTTCCTAAGTCTCTGACCTGCCTTTATCAAATGGAACCTGTTATTTTGCTTCACTGTTGCAAATCATTTGAATTTTTTCAGGTCGATTCCACTGATTGGAAAAAAAAAGCCGACGCTCATTTACAGGTCGGAGATTTGTTTCCGACACTTCCGAGTTTCAGCTGAGCGAGATAACGAGTGCAGAAATCGATTAATCGGATGTGTTCCGGGTTGCCCCTTGCCATCAGTTCACTTTTGGAGAATTATTTGATCGATTTGAGATCACGCATGCGAATTTTTATCAGCAGATGATTGTTTTCAGTTCAGTAGTTGGCATTGTGACTCAACTAGCATTCGAGTTATTTTAAGTATGTGAGCCTTGAGTCGATGATTCCCATCTTCCTAATTCCAGCTAGGCCGGAATAACAAGTGCAAAAATCGATTAATCGGATGTGTCCTATGTTACCCCTGCACTCTTATTTAGCCTAGTGCTTTTATAACCCAGTGTTTGTTAAAGATATTTTCTCTTTCTTATTTCCTTTCGAAAGGTATTATGAGTTGACATTCCTCCGGCAACTTGGACAAGGAATTTTCTGTTGGCAGTAGTTATTTTACGATCGTTACTATAATTTTTAAATGTACATCGCCTCAGCAGTCAGTCAGTCAGTCCCTTAAGATTCTTTGAATATTATAGTGTATTTACTTCGCCGTCCGCACCATCGGTAGGGGCGCCTCCCTCTGTTTGCGTCGAATCTGTTCGCACTCGCGGATTACGTCCGCGTTCGATTACTGCGTGATTGCTACACCTATCGCCCGCACTGTTCACTGACACATCGTCAACCGTATTGCGAACACATAAGGCCCACAGACGGTGAATTAATGCTGTTAGTACTACCGCGGGTGGTGTCGACATCAAACAAGCCGACGATTGAGCGATCAAAAGTGAAACATCTGAGAGCCTACCGCGAAAAACGTAAATCGAAATGATGAATGAGGTTATTACTCGCGCTTTAAAAAAATATGGAAAAATTGACACGGTGATGAATAGCTTTGAAGTTGGTTTCGACAAGTCTGCTGTAGACGTCTAGATAGATTTATTTTTTCGAGTCTATCTCATGCGAATGGTCACGAATTTAGATTGTTTTATCATGTTTAATTAACTCCGGCACTGTCTTTATGATTATAAGAATTACTAGATTTTGAATTGTGATAAACTACTCGTAAGGAAAGGTACTACTTCTTAACGGATTTGTTTTGTTTCAGAAACCCAACAGATGAATAGGTTAGTGAGTTTTAGGTAAACGTATGATTTTAGAACATGCTATTGTATTTTGGTGCCTACACTTGTTGGTGTAAATTACTCGTTATATCTGTACTTGAAATGTTAACTTATGTATTGGAACTGGAAGAGATCGCTGTTTAGCGATAAGTCCGCCTGTTGTTACCTACCAATGTGTATATTTTATCAATTTCTGTATCTGTTTTTTATGTAGTGTGCAATAAAGAATTTTATTATTATTATTATTATTATTTATTTAATCTTTATTGCACAAAAGAAAACCTTATAGTACAAAAGGCGGACTTAATGCCATGAGGCATTCTCTACCTTTAGGCAAAGCAGAGAGATTGTGGGCGGTGCTACTCTAACAATAACAACCAAATATAATACAATAACATACCATACGTACATAATACATATAAAAATATATATACTTATATTACTTATAATATATACATAAATAACGACAAAACATATAGAGCTTACACATAAATTATAAATTTTTCATTCTTCTAGCAAAAAAAGCACGTAAAGATTTTTTAAACGCAAACTTATTTTGAGCATTTTCGATGCCGTAGAGAAGTCCGTTCCAAAGACCGAAACGACCGAGACGGAAAACGAATTCGACATGAACCCAGTGCGGTGAAGAGGGATCGATAGAGACATATTGCCGGAAGAGTGAAGTTGACGGCCGCGGGTAACTCCGTAGTATTGAAAAAAAGACTTAAGGTAGTCAGGAGAATGTATTCACATTTTTCTTGTTTTTACATTGCGTATAGTTACCAGCAAAAGTATGTTACACAATGAAAGCTGCAAAAATATCTGACACGATCTTATTTGTAGAGCCATAACTCCATAAGAGCGTGTCACATACTTTTGCGGCCTTCGAAGAATAGCATATTATTGCAGGTGACTGTACCTATACCTTGATCAGGATCATCTATTGTATTATAGTGCTAGAGTCGGCATCCATAACAAAATATTTCCGCACCTCATTGAAGTGCCGGCACTTCACTGCGTTTAGTACGTCTTCGACTACTGGCGGGATGCGACGCATGTAACGAAAATTAAAAAAATAAAATTAAAATTAAAAATGCCTTTCTGCGTTATGAAAATGTATTCTAATACTATCAAGAAACATAATAAAAGAAATATAATAACAATCCACTGCGAAAAAACTATTGTTTTAAGCTTATTACAATTCAAATTAACGTAATGCATAGCCAACGACATTATCCATAAATTACAACAAAAATATGCAATGGTTGGCACAAAAAAGTTCAATCAGTTAATTAACTGATTGATTATTTGATGTAGGTGCTTATTTAAAGAGGGAAAAAGGTAGGGGGAAGGGGGAGGGGTAGTGGTATCATACCTATGTATCCGACTATAGTCCACAACCCAAGGACCTTTGTTCTTTTTGATATTTTCTGGGTATTTTCTTCCTCTTTTGAAAATATTTTCCTTCACATTTTCTTTATTAAAATGTTTAATCAAGATTCCACTTACTTTAGAACCACAGTTAGGAGATATCAGACTATAGTTGAGTGGTTTAAGTAGGTATCATTTGATCTACCAGTCAACATTTTATCACTAATGAATTTATCTATAATGAATTTATCCTAATGTCCTGTTTATTTGTCTTCCACTCAGTTAACTAAGCGCAGGAGGCCAAGTGCGCAGCCATTCTGACATCCCATTACACCAAGTGTTTAAGACAATAGCAACCCTAAGTTTCCAGCTTCAAACCCTCGAGGCTTTGGGATCATAAATGGCTTTTAATTTTAAACCCTGCCGTTTAAACGTTAGGGCTGAGATTGCAAGTGTATATGTTTGTGTAGTAAAGCCGTTGTAGTTGTGTGTGTAACGTGTGTTTGTGCAAGTTAAAATGCCGCGTGCTAATACTGTTGACAGTTTGTTACTGGGGTGTCATTGTGATTACTTGAAGAGTCAAAGCCTCAAGAGAAGCGGAACAGGAGCTCTCTCTGATGACGCATAGCATGTGCACCTAGTTAAGTAGTTACAGTATTAAAATTGTTTCTGAATACTTGACTTTTGCTCGTGTAGCTGCGGGAATGTGAGCATGGTGTGTGTATTCGTACACTTGTAAGTAGGGCTGTCAAAATGTTATTGTTTGAATTAAGACGTTGGAGTGTTTTGCATTAACCGATAGCAAGTATTTACAGTAAAATGTACCTATACATATTAAGTACAACAAAATACCAAGAATATGCTTAAATGACTAAAATCTTGGACTTAATTCTTGTACATTGTTTTATTCATTATGTAACTATTTATTAAAAATTGATTGGGATTTGACAAGGTATTTGGTACGCACGGCATCGGCATAGAAACAGCAGACAACCAAAAAACAATTTTGTCGTCGCTTTGACAGCTCTTCATTTTCCTATTTCTTTTTGGCCAAATCTAGTCGGGATCTGGACTGCAAATCCGTCGCACCTCGGCTCGGGCAAGAAGGGGCGAGAAAAATGAGCGGCTGACAGCCGCCGAGAATTTAATTTACTCTCGACTCGACAGGGCGGTCCGAGGACAGGGCGGTATTACGTGTCTTATAAATTGCCATGGACAATAAATGAATATACAGCACAAAAAGAAACAGACATTTTAAAAGCTCACTCTTCACGCCTTATTCATGTAATTGTTGTTAATAAGATATAAAAAAAACTAAACTTATAGAAAACCAAATAAATATGTACTTCCTTCCGTCAGAATATTTGATTTTACCCACCAGCGACTTATTTAGGGGAACAATAAACAGATAACAACACCTGATTATTTTGAAAATCCGAACCTACACAACCGAACCGAGCCGAACAAATCATTAAGAAAAAAAAAAACAATATACAGGGTGATTAATGAGACGTGAGCAGGACTAAGCCTACACAATCAGTAAATGTTAATGAATCGGTCACCATCATATTTAAGTAAAACAATCACGCTTTTTATCTGTTATTGAACTTTTTGTTAAGGACAATGATTATCTACAATCATGGACACCCTACAACACTTAATTAACAAAGATAAAACCTCTTTAACCGTTA
Source organism: Cydia pomonella (assembly GCF_033807575.1). NCBI lineage: Eukaryota > Metazoa > Arthropoda > Insecta > Lepidoptera > Tortricidae > Cydia > Cydia pomonella. Next base: position 267,161 of record NC_084713.1, on the reverse strand, counting down.
TGACAGCACTTTGATTATGAAGAAAATAAAATGTCACACTTGAGTGAGATACGATTTTATAAAAGTAACCACACTCCGATGACATTCAATTTGTCACTTATTATGGATAAAACAAAGAGGGTGACCATAAATATCGTAAATAAAATAAAACTCTTTTTTTTAACAGTAAAAATTAAATTAACGTTAATCTCACAAATACTGGTACGAAACAGTTGCTGATAATTTACTGTATATGCAGGCTTGATCCTGCTCACGTCTCCTGAATCATCCTGTATATATATGGCTCGTAAAATTATAATAACATGGTTTGTTCAGTTTCCATTTCAAAAATGTATAGATCGTGTCATTCACGACGGCGCGTGCCTTGACACGTAATGTCATGTTATGAAAGGTTGGATTTGACAAATCTGTGCGTCATCGTAAATGACACGAACTATATTATAAAGTTTTGCAGCTTCGAATGGGAGACTAATACCTAAGGCAGGAACACAACACTATGAGTAGGGTCTAGTGTTATTTGGCTGCGGTTTTCTGTAAGGTGGAGGTACTTCCCCAGTTGGGCTCTGCTCTAGATCTGGAATGACATCCACTGGCTTTGCCCTACCACACAAAGCGAGATGACATTCACAATGCCCATACCTCTCTTTTGGACGTAGTTTAAGGACGTACCCGGGTCCAATTTTTGAGCAACATATTTTTGAGCCACTTTTACGTATTCTTGAAATTGTTATCAAATCAAGTGATTGCGCCAGGAGTTAGGGCCAACTTATGACCATATATTAGTCCGTCTTCGGTACTCGATTAAAGCATACACATGCTTGTGCCAAGATAAAATTGGGATAAATTCATTTGTATTCACCTACAAGGACAAAGAATAAATGACTTAAATCGATTAAAACTGTTAAAGAATAAATTATTATTACTGTACGATGATGTTTTCATTGAAGAAGCGGCTTACAACTTAAGCATAGGAGCATAGCCATAGCGATAGCCGTCGCCATTGGAGTATAGCACACGCAATATAACCGCCCAGTAAGTCTATCAGCCGAGATAACCGTGATTTTGCGACTCCTCTCTGCATATTCAATTTTATTTACAAACACCCTTCTGTATAACAAACTATGCCCATACAATTTTCATGCGTTCAAAAGTAAATCTCCTCGCATCCCTGTCTCCCTATTTAATTCCCTAAAGTTTGAAAAGGATGGAAAGTTCCTCAAAGGTTATCCCCGGATTGTGAAGAGACAGGTGAGTGGACGGGTCGTATGAAAAGTTAAGTTTCTCACTGCCCAAAAGGAAGTGCTTGTACGCTAAAGTGGCTCCTTGTGGAACCCCCGGGTATGAAGGGCTGAAATCTTATTTGACCGTGATAGCGCCGGCTTTTCGAGTGAATATTTTAGTTGGGGCGAGTAGAGTTAATTAGTTTGTAATGTTACAAAGGCTATGAGAGGGTTGCGGAGTAATTTAAGATATCAAAGCGGGATCGTTAAATAGTAAAATGCTTAGTGCAAAACTCGTAAATTGTAGGATAAGCATGAAATACAAAATACCTGGAAGTTTTTACCTTCAGGCCAATATTTTATAATTAACCTTCAGTTAAAAAACCTAGATAATTACATTTTAGCCGCGGAACAACGGGGAACTAGTAGTTGGTGAATGTATAATTAATACTTAAGTATCTAATAGAATCTGTGTATTATGTCATTTATTGACAGCATTAGCTATGACCATGACGATTAAAACAAGTACTTGTTTACCCATTTTCAAAATTTCTTTCTCTATTAATGAATTTATTGCGTATAATAATGTATACAATTCATATTAGTCAAATTTATGTTATAAATACTTTATCACCATGACGTTATATACTTAGGTAATTATTTTATTATCTATTGCTAGGACTGTATATTGTAAAGTTGACTTATCTTTATCTCTCAAATCGTGATGTCATAAAATTTTTAGCTTTAACTTTTATCCTCATGGCTTATTTTTTTTCCAAGGGAAACTTCAATAGAGATAGGAATGGAATGGATGGAATTTCCGCCAAAACCTTTGCCCTGCAGGATCCTTTATCTATTGAAAATACCCTTAGCCTGTCAAAGTCTCAATCGGTTCCTTACCTCCTATTACCGCACAATGCGCGTCAATGACTCTGCTGTTATCCTCACTTAAAAACACATCACCTCCAACTAGCCAGTTTGAGTATGGTCTCAGTTTAGGTACAATTTGTTGGGGATGTAGAGACTTCTTTGATATAGAAATATTCTACTAAGCTCGCGAGAGTTGGTAAGCGATGGGGAGAAGTCTTGACCACTGCGCGTGACGTGTATCGTTGTTGTCAAACTAGTTTCGAGTTAAATCGATGAGGGAGTGACGTCAGAGGGGTCAGCTGACTGCATCGCTACAGTAACTGCAAGTACGAAGTAAAACTAACCTTACGCAGACTGCTTTAAACGTAGATTGTTGGGAATGTTGGGCGTTTGGTTTTCACTTAAGCCACCACGTGAGGTGAATGCGAATTCTTTGAATGTCAAATGATAGTGTAAGTAGGTAATTATATACTCAACTTAAGTGGAACCTATTTATTCATATTATGTTGATTATAAAGCTTTTTTATTTATCTTTCTAAAGAAAAACTTCATTGAGATTCTGTTTGAAAACAAAAATACTTTCTGTGAAATATGAAAATACTTAAGAAAATATTCTCTTTATTAAGTAATAAAGAGAATCTTTCTACGCAAATTCATAGCAATGCTGTGAGTAAGTACTCGAAACATTGCAATGAAAACGTAGTATATCTTTGAAAGCTTAGCCGATAAGATTGAGGCTGGATCATGTTCTAAAAGTTGATAAATAGATGAGGTATATTTGATAAAGAGAAGAGCAGATGACGATTATCCGAGTAGTCAATCGATAATGACAGCAATTTTCCGCAGACACAATAATAGTTTGCAGACAATGAACGTGCGATAACATCGAATCGCATTCAATTAATACCTACAAACTAAAAACTGCGCTGGCGCAGTCTCGCACAGACCATAGCACACAGCGCAGCAGGCCAGGTTAGACATCTTAAGAGTACAGTACGAAACCGACATAATTTTCTACATATTTCTAATGGACTGTTTGAAACTACGCTGTCAAACTATAAAATTCTGATCAAAATCAGTGAGGTAATTTTGAAGATCTGAAATTCTCTGCTTGGTGGATGTATGTGAGCGATTAGATCAAGAACATCATATCCCCAGAAACAGGTAAACCGTGGAAGTAACTAAATAAATAAATAAATATTATAGGACATTATTACACAAATTGACTAAGTCCCACAGTAAGCTCAATAAGGCTTGTGTTGAGGGTACTTAGACAACGATATATATAATATATAAATATTTAGAAATACTTAAATACATAGAAAACACCCATGACTCAGGAACAAATATCCATGCTCATCACACGAATAAATGCCCTTACCAGGATTTGAACCCGGGACCATCGGCTTCATAGGCAGGGTCACTACCCACAAGGCCAGACCGGTCGTCATTCTGATCTGATAGTAATGCTTTCATATCCAAGCTTAACATCAGCCATATACATGTGGACATGTCTCCTCCAAGAAACTTCGCGCCGCAATCGGCCGCGTGCTCCGTCACTTGAATTCCTGTATCCTGAGGAATTCTCAGTTTTCTCTTTTTCCTGTACACCTTTTATATATAGTCACCACTTTTGAACTATGTTGCCCTAGTTAATCCACCTTTGGTAAAGGTAGTTCAATTTCAAGACACAAAACACGCATAATAAATATGGATTTCGTACCCTTGGTGCAATAAAGCCACATGTGACTTTATACCAAAATCGATTTTATCTCGCGAAAGTTACACAAATGTTGTATACTATCAAAAACAAAAATCCTTTTTTCTGTATCTTTATTAGTTTCTTAAATAAAGCAAGCGAACACCGACGCATGTGATCAAGTTGAAAATGAAATAACGCCGCTACCGCACGTGCGTCGTTGTTTCCCGATGTTACCGCAAGCGCCTTAGCTGCGCACGCGACGATGTAAGTTCAGTTGCGTCTGTTTTTTACGGGTCTATGTGGTACTAACATATTTTTTGAAAGAAACGTGTTAATAATGTTTTATTGGTGTTATTTTCTGCTTGTATCATACTGTTATATAACTTAAAAATGCTAGTCACAAAGTCACATATGCCTTTGTTGCACAAAATATTCCCAGCCGCAAATAAACATGTAGCTTTATTAGCCACAAAATATTGATTCTATATATACACTTGCGCCCTTTTTACATGAAATGGATAAACATACATCGTTATTGAATAGTTTAAGCACAGGAAAATGGTATAATTATAGATCAAATCTGCTTAATTTTAATTTATATATCATTATAGATTACCCATAAATACTATAAAGTGATTAGATTTTGTTTATTTTTATTTTCACTTCGCATGTAGTAGTGGGTGAAAGAAATTGTAGCTTTTTAGGGATATTTATGTACGTATTTCCGAATTGAAAAAAAAACGCACTATAGGATCTCTCGTGGGTATGTCTGTCTATCTGTCTGTCACAGCGAATTTACCCTTATTTTCTACGGCACGCTCGTGACATATATGTATATTTCTAAGTTAAACATGGACGAGTACCTAACGCAAATAAAATAAAATAAAAGTATAGGCATCAATTAGGAAATAATATTGCGTGGAATTTTAATTATAGTAAAGTTTTAAATTATACTGAAATGTAGGTAATACCTATTATGATTTAGTGTGCAACCGGGTGTCTTCATATATCTTATATGTATTTATTTAAATAACAGCACCACTGGCATGTTACCATTATGCATAAGGTATTATGAATATTAAATATTCATTCTCTCTATTTACGCCTCTAATAAATGTAATGTCAATATATCGCATTCCTTTCTTGAGAAAGGACATACACAAAATGAAGGCGATAGTGTTCATTCAACTATTGAGAAAGCGTCGTCACTGAAGACAATTTATACGCCTGAAGAGTGGAGACTTCTAGTCCGATGGGTCAGATCACCAGATCATGAGCCTTATTTGGTCAAAAATATGACACAAAACAGTTTTTATGATTTTAAGAGCGAGTTAAATTACCGTGTTTGGAAAAACAACAGCCAAGCTGAAAAGATAAGTTGGAAGAGTGTGAAAGAGGTATCAATTAGTAAAGATGACCCGTTCAAGGTGAAGTATGTGATTGTTAAGAGCAGAACAAGACGACAAACAGCCCATGTGGATGTAAGAAGTAGGAGTAATATAAATTTTGAAGACACATAGATACTTAGAATCATTTAATTGTATACTTTTGTGATATTGATTGCAACACTGATCTCAATTTATGTAAAAAAAAACTACCTACTTACCTCTTGCATGTACTTTCAGTAGAGTTCAAATTATATGTCAGCATTATGCCAGTCAAATTATAGGTAAGTCTGAGTTAATAAAACTTCATACCTAAGTAAATAATTAGTACTAGTTTGTGTACATGTTAAAATAATTTACTAACTTATTTCAAATAATAAAATATTTCTCCATCCAAATATATTACAGGCATTGCAGCTGCAAGTAAGACGAGTATTTCTTAAGTTTTATTACCATAATATAGTGGAATAAGATTTAATCAGATTTATAAAGAGTTAATTTAATCATGTGTGACAGAACCTTAGTTCTGTTTTAGAAGTTTGTACTTTATTTATGCACTGTTTGGTTAGTAATTTAAATCTCTTTTTTGTACTTAAAGTTATTTTATGTACAAAATGCCTAAGTAAAACCCCTCTAGTATGTAGTTAATTCAAATTATATATCAGTCAAATTATAAGTAAGACAGTATTAATAACATTTCTTATCTAAGTACATTATTCAGACTAGTTTCGAAATTAAACGCTAACATACTATTATTTTATTACTTATATTCGTATTTCAAATAGTTAAATATTTTTTACTGCTGCAGACAAGAGGGCCAATTCTAATTTTTTTACCAATACTTGTAATTCGATTACATATAAGGAAAGAGATAATTTTAATCATGTAAGCAGAGCTTGAACTATGTTTTACTAGTTTATTATTTTTATTTTGTGGTTTGGTTACCTAAAGACATTGATCTGACTTTTTTTTAAATTATGTTTGTGTATTTAACAATTTTATGACTTGAAATAAAAATAGACAAATTAAACAGTTCCTATTATTGCACTTGCGTCCCTCCACTAAAATAACGTTTCGGTAAATAAAGATGCATGTACACATACTTCATGCGGATATCCATGCAATAAAGACGCATGTCTACTTACGTTTGCTACAGTTTGGGACAATAAAGCCGTAAGTAGACATGCAACCCACGATTTCCGAAAATAATTAAATAATTAGAATAACCTACATCGTATTAAATAGAGTACATTTATATTACAGTTATTGTAAAATTTTATAAACCTAACATTAAGCATAAAAGAGATATTTTCAAATTTTGATTGACAGAATTTTTAAACCTCTCTCCTGAAAAGTCATCATTATGCAGATGTGGCTTTATTGCACTAAGGGTGCGATTTGGTTGTGTTCAGAGGTACATCTTTCTAATTATTTATTTAATCGTATGGCGTATGAACATAAACATTTCAAACAATATATAGATAAGTAAAATAATTATAAATCCACATTCAGGGTCTCAAGCCACGAGATAGCGTCCGGTGTTAATTTAACCAGATCTTCCCGGGGGCCTGGAAAAGAGTGCAAAGGTCAGCGCTCTATAATATGCTCGATGGTTTGAACCTCTACACCACAGTCGCAGAGCGCAGAGTCCCGCCAGCCCCATTTATGGCGAAAATAGTTACAGCGCCCGTGACCTGTCCTCAGTCTGTTTACACGACACCAGAGTTTTCGTGTCAGGCCAAAACCGTCTGGTTTCGCTGTGGGATCTATAGCTTGTAGATCTTACTAATATAAATGGTTTGTTTAACTTCAATGATTTAATCATAGAGTACCTTATACAATATAATTACCTAATGTATAATTACCTAAGGGTCGAGTAAATTTATCAGAGTTTGAAGTTAAGTGACCCAAATATAATCCGAGCAACTAGACCTATCTGCATTGTCTCCATTGTAGCATACATAATGAAGCCAATTAGAAAACACGACAATAAGTCCCCTCGCCTCCGCAGAAAAAGCGCGAGTAACCGATACAATGTTACTGGCACACTCGCCAACTAACAGCTCTCCTGACTGACTATCGGTGGACTTTATATCGTTGCAATACAGTTTACGAAATGTCATTTAACTGAGTGAACGACAGTACAGCTCGCAAAAACCGAGCGAATACTGTCAAACACGTTCCAACGATGTTATGGGAATTCTTAGTTACAATGTTTTTTCCTGAGTAAAACTCTGTTGCTGGGAACAACTAGGCTATGCTCGGAATTATAACATGTATAATCCAAGTCCCTCGCTAAACTTCCCGTGCTATATATACGACCCTTTTAAGTTTACTGCTGCATCCTGGTATTGTCACTCTGACTAGCATAAGGTACAATAGACAGGTTATTATAATAAAATGTACCGACAATATGGTTCAAAGATATTTTCCTAAATAACCAAACATTAATTAAATACTTTGAGAATGCCTGAAAGCCGATTATTTTTCTGACACTAATTTTAAGTCAGCCATAAAATCATCAGTCCAGAATTTTGGTTCCCAGCATTCGATGAAGTACGAGTAGGTATTAACAGAGCTGCGATTAGTTATTATAGATCTGGTGGAATGGAAAGCTCTGAAAGTGCTTGTGACTGCATGTAGGCAACGTTGACCTCACTGACCTTCCGATTTATTCCCCCGCTAGATCATACGGAGACCGACTCGCTAATATCAGATAGGGATGTTCCGTGTAAACATCGCAACGAGACACACTGACGCCAAGTATGAGAGATAATGAGAACAATCCTGAAACCGGACAGACACACGCCGTAGCGTTCTCACATAATTTTTGTACCAACACTTACAACTTTTTGTACAACAAACTAAGTTTACTAATAAATCATTTAAGTTTGAATTTGAGAAAAACCAGGTTTAGCTTGTACATGGTTAACAAGAAAAGATTTTGTTGTACCTAGAGGTTGAAGGCATTATTGATAATTGGGCACAGTTCCTGCAAGTCTGCCAGATACCCCCCGCGGGTTGCCCACCTTGTCGTGGTGGAGGGGCTTAGTAGCCGTGGCTTGCTGGTCACCCACGGTGAAGCAAAGAGGCAACCAGGGCCGGCCTGTTTGAGGTGCGGGGTGGCCCGAGGAGGACGCTCCAAGTGGACTTGGTGCGCCCGCTTGTGACGCGTTAGAGGTAGACCGTCGAGGAAGAGGAGTGTCGGTATTGCGGTGAGACGTTCTCCCTATCCTCGACGGCCGAGGTGGGATCGCAGGGGAAGAGGCGTGATGGTATCACGATGCGCCACTCTCCCTATCCCCTGCGACCTTGGCGGGGCCGTTCCGCTGTAGCGGCGTTGGTGGGGCTGCAGAGGAAGAGGAGTGTCGGTGTTACGGTGTGCCGTTTTCCCTGTCCTCTGCAGCCGAGTTGTGGTTTGCGGCAGAACCATGGATCTCATCTGCCGCCGGGCGATGGGAGTTTTCTGGCGCCCGTGGCCTCCTTGTGGCGGGCTCGGGGGGGTCCGCTACACTGCAGGATGGAGGTTGAGGAGGAAGGCGCGTCGAACCATCTGGCGCGCCTAGCGTGAAGGGCCTTCGGGCATCTGCGAAGGAGCCGCTCGCGGGCGGCTGCCGCCGGTGGGGTCGCGGGTGAGTACGCAAGCGTTCCTGTAACCAATAAGGCGGCGAGGTGGCATATGGGGGGGTTTTTAGTGGGTATACCGTCGGCCTCATTAGCCTAGACGGGAGTCCCACATAACCACTCAGGTCACCCCCCGCACCCGGGTGGTATGCGGAATGCATTTTTCGCCCCTAGAAAAAAAAAAGAAAAAAGTCTGCCATATCTGGCATACTTCAATCGCCATAAAAGTCAACAACCCACGAATTCGTTAAAAAAAGTCCATGAAAGTCATTCGTAATAAACTACGCAGCCAATGATCACCGAGGTATAATGGTGACTGATAAAGGCTGATATATTAGAAATGATCTTTCTTTATCACTGTAAGCGTATCCCATTTACCTGCTTACTAGTCTATCTGCCCATGTGTCCCTGCGCTAAAGGTGTTCACGTCCCACAATTTACATTCGCAAGGATCTCCCGCCGAAGATCGCCGGTACTATAATGGTGACTGTTAATTACTTGCCTGTAATAGACTTACTTGTCTGTCTGTCCGTGTGTCCGCCACCTAAAGGCTATCTCGCTCACGTTGGCGAGGATCTCCCGCCGAAGATCGCCGGTACTATAATGGTGACTGTTAATTGTGCGGCGCCTTGTACGGATCGCGTGCGTACGCGCTGTACAGCGAAACTTACACGAAAGGCTATATTCACATTGCATACGTCACGTGCATAAGGCTACCTTTCCACTGAGACGTAGTCGTGCGGGAATGAATCAATAGCATTGGTTTCAATCCACATCTGCTCCGCTCTGCTGGATTACAACCAATGATATTGGTTGATTCCCACACGTCTCTCATCTCCGCCTCGCTAAGGGCCATCGACCATTAATGAATCTTTTTGGTTAGTGAATATTTGATAGTAATTGTAACACTATACTTCGTGAACGAAACAAAATAAAACCGGTCAAGTGCGAGTCGGGCTCGGGCCGCGGGGATTCCGTTATTAATTAACATGCAGTATTTTTTATGATTATCGATCGATTTCCATAATGTATAAAGTAATATAGACTTGAAAAGCATTCGCTGAATGTTCATGCCCATTGTCTGAAAAAAATAGAAATACTTAGTTATTATACTTTTACTACAATTAATAAAATAATATTATTAAAACGACGACTGTCAATAAACTAGACTAGAAAAATCACTATTCATACTTAAACTACACAATAAATATTTAACGTACCACTAAAACCTTGTGAAGACTGAAGATTAACAAACAAAGGGAATCTATTGTCAAAGTTGATTTATTTTTATTGGTTTGCAATAATTAGCGCGGTCGTAATGGTTAAAACAACAGTTGTATCGATAAGTGATCTGTTAGTTCCACGTTACTTCTGATCATCGATGACTCGTGGGAGACCTTTTTGTGTCAGTTTCCGTTTCCACCAGCCACACAAACACATATCCTACTAGCTGGAGAATACCTAAAGATACACAAATATACAAGTGACTGCGAAGAAAAAGCCAAAAAGAGCAAGATTTTTTTTTACCTCTTAGTCTTACCTGTATACAATAAGTATCCTGGCCAAATTTTTAGCCATCTCTTTGTATTTTTTCTACAATATTTTTTTCTTCTTTATAAAGTACGTCGGCCAGACGTTTTCGAACCCACAATTTTTGATCACCACATATATAAAAGGTTAATGATAAATTGATGACTTCTTTTTGGTCAGAATGTTTGTTGTTATATATACATGTTGTCGTTACATGTTTGTATGACAGCCGGAGTCAGTCATCGTCGCTAATTGTAGTATCAGCGAGCGGTACCTACCCGTTCTTGTCATGGTGTGTTGTGGTTGGGCCATTGCCAATGCCAACATTGTAGTTACACTTAAGGGCACTGAAAACAGCTCTCTTTGTATGGAAATGTCTGTTCAAAAAAAGTTCAAAAGTTCAAATATACTTTATTCATGTAGGCCTAGCAACAAGCATTTATGAATAGTAAGATAGTATTACATATAATTATCATAAGCTAATTATCAGAGCAATTTATTGATGTAAACATTATTCCATATATAATACTAATGAATATAATTCATAGATCAAATTTAATACTAAGAATTTCACAAAATATCGTCATACAAAAAAAAAAAAACAATCGTATAAAAAGATCCAAGATATTCAATTTCTATCTGATCTTGAATGCAGGTAAAAGAGTGCTTAATCCTTTATCCCGTCCCGCGGGCCTAACAACAACACTTCACATACTTTTCATTAACCTAACCACCATTAACTTTACCATTCCATTAAGTTGTGGTCATCGGACAATTCTAACAAACCCAACCACAATTACTTGCGTTGTCTTATTACTATTGCTTTGTTAAATCCCTATGGCCACCTCCTGTATCATCCTGTATCCATCATCAGATCAACTCGATGGTACCATAATATTATATTCTCACCCGACTTACATTCGCATCTGGAGTTTTAATTTGAGCCGAATATACATATATATATTGCAAGTTAAATAAAAGCTTGTAAAAACTCCATTAACGGCTTTTTGACATTCCCATAACTAGTGATTTGTACTCCGGCTTGAGTGTTCTTCAATAAAGTTTCCACTCCTAAATGAGCAAAAGTTAATATGTTACGGAAATAATCTTACATTGCAATTAATCGACCCTCTGGCTCTGCCGCAACAATTGTGTTAAATATTAGGTATGTACTTTCATATTTTATTCATTCATGGAAATTAAGATTAAAAAATGTACAAGACATTAGCATTTTATATCCTGCCATGAATTTTATGATATGCAATAAAGTTTAAAATAAAATAAATAATAAATATATAGATAACAATTAGCACTGGTAATTAGTTGATAATGTAAATTGTTATGTTATTATATTGAATATTGATAATGGCGGAACAATGGAGCGTACGGTGCAATTACGAAGCAAACAAAAAGTGAGAAAACGCGGCAACCGCTCGTAGCCAGTAGCCACGTAACTTACGATTTTAAAAAAATAGGGAAGAGAGAAAGTAAAGTAATTTATTCATGAAATTTGGTAGAAAACAGGCGCAGTGGATAAAATGTAATTACCAAATTTATTAGAGATATCTGATAATCTATTAAGAGATATTTCGGTTACGAGCATTTATTTCAATTTCGCTTTGTACCTATAATAACCCGTTACTCCCGCTGGATTCATCGCTTCAACCGGCTTGGAAGTATGTAATTACAAAAAGATTTTTGAATTATGAAAATAAAGGTAACATTCGGTTGTCAACTGCAGCGACATCCGAATGTGGGATCACTACTCAGGCGAGTGCGTGGCAGCAGCAACGGCCTCCTCAGAGTATTGTCAGAGAGTCTTGATTGCCCTGTGACTAAGTATTGGGTCGAAGTGGCCATCGGAAGGGCCAAAGAGGTTGAGACTTCTTGTATATATTTTTGTATATTTTCTACTCCTACTAACCTAGTTATTAAGTCCAAATTGCTACTAACATCCTATGGATCATTGATCTGCAATAAATGATTTTTTTATTACTGCGGCGGCGTTGATGCCGCTGCTCTATCTGTCAATTTCCTTATAAAGTGAGTGACGGGTTAAACGTCATAATCGCGGCAGTAATTCATCTTGAACATTACGCACTTTACTAAGATAGATACAGCGGTGATATCAAAGCCAGCAGCCAGCAGCTAGCTGGCATTGTTAGAACAGTAATGTAGCTGCAGGCGCCATCCGAACGTCACCTTAACACTCGGTTCCTGTCTGCATGTTGTCTGCCGTGGGCGACACTAGCATTCTACAGTTTAGCTGTGGGGGGCAGGAAGTTACTGGAGAAACGCACAGTTAAGGACTACCAACTATCTAAGAGGTGAAGATGGAAATATTGTCGCGTAGAGCGATGGCTGAAAGAAGCGGCGGGAATACTAACAATCCCTCGATTCTTCTGAACAATTCCTCGAATATCAACTCGGTTAAGTTTCATAGAGTAGGTAATATAAAGTTCCTAATTTACTATATCCTTGTATAGGTGGGTACAAATAGCTAATAATTGATTTACTTGAATATTTGTTACGTGTTTTCGTCGACGGCGCATCGCAAGAGTGGGTCGGCAAGTTTTTGTGTCGGTAGCGGTGTTGCTTTCATACATTTGCATAGGCGTAAGTACAGCGTACTGTGCGTCGCCACTCACAGCGATACAAATGGTAAGCAGTCACCGTAGCATATGGACGCCTGCCAATACAAGAGTATTACATGCGCGTTGTCGACCCTTTAAAAATCTGTACATACACTCCCTTTTTTGGAGAACCTCATAGTAAAGTATAGTAGAAGGAGGATGAACTGGTACGACAACATCAAAAAATGAACAAACATCAAGGACGCGGCCACGCTAACAAGACTGGCCAAGCATAGAAAAGACTTTGCAAAGGTGGTTACCGACGCCCGCTAAGAAGAAGAGTAGAATAATTCTACAGCCGGAGCGTCTGCGGGAGGAAATTCCTCTTAATCCACACAGTGCGTGAACATTTAGAACACACACAACGTGCCTTTGGACTGAGTTGAAGGGTCCAAGCTGGCGTCAAGTGTTCCTGCATAAAGGTGACAGTAGTACTCCATATGGGGTCTGACTTACAATTTATAACAGCTAGGAGAAATCTTTGTCCCGGAGGAACGTATCGCTCGCAGAATATTTAACCTCATCAAGACGATAAATAACCAACGATTTTCTTCACGGTTATCCAGTAGAATTTTTACATATAAAGGTAATTCAAAAAAGGAGAATGGACCTCTGTAACTCGAAAAAATTGACGTATTGTTTTATCACCTCTATATATATTATGAATCCTTCTATTCGCTTTTCTCGTCAATAACATTTAATGATTTACATGTAGTTTTTGTTCACGCAAATAAAAACCCGCTAGCACTGCCGACCCTCCCTCCACCGTACATGTATCCACCGACTTCGCGCTATCTAATCAGCCGGTCCATATTATTTATTGTTTAATAATTATTCCCGCGCATATGATTAAACGCCGCGCCGTGGCATGCTAATGAACTTATTTAGTAATCGTTTCATGTGAACCAAGAGGTGTAGTTTCCTAACTGGTTTATTTTCTTACTTTATTACGTGAAATCTTATTGTCCGTGCCTACACACTAAACAAATATTCAGTTATTATTATTAATTACTTAAGTTCCATTTTTTTTATTACTTAATAAAAAAAATTGAACTTAAGTAATTTGCTCAATATACCTTAAAATTATACTATGATAATGTAACAGGTAATACATAGTTCGTTAGTTAACTATTAACAAACTATTTCGTTACTGTTATACAAACATTTCTTTCAGTGACTATTTTTCTTTCCACAGGCAACTAACACTCACCGAAACATTTATATTAAAACGGGTCACTCACACATTTTAACTCGAAAATCGCTCGACATATTTCACTCCGTATCGAGGAGTGTCGTCTGGAGATCGCTTTGGCGGATCGGCGCAGACTCATAATACACTTAAATACGCGAGTGACTTGTTTAAATATAGGTATTTGAAACGTCTATGTCTCACGGAAGTTTTATTGTTCTCACCGAGACAGTTCTAAAACCCCAGTCACAATTATGTTGCGTTGTTTTTTCGCCGATTTCCTATGGCCACCTCCTGCCTCCATCATCAGATCAGCTCGTTATTATCGACTTACATATGTACCTGTGCATATTTTCAGCTTTATCGGAAATCGGGAAGTGTCATCTTACCTCAGCGAAATAAAAACTATGCTACATACTTTTGAGTAAGTTGTGTGCACCATCTTCAACACAAACAACATCAACATCTTCATCATGTCAACCGAAGGATACCCAGTGGCTGGGCATATTTAGGCCACTCTAAAGTATCGTCGTAATACCAATTAGGTTTATTGCCGTTTTCAACCAACAGACTGTAATCTTTACACACTATCTTATCTTGTTGTAAGCCTACCCTGTAGCCAAACTGTTTTTTCCGGTATTATAGTCGACATTACTAACCATTTGTCAACTTTATTCCTACTAGATAAGATTAAGTAACTTTTTATGCCTCATTAAAACCGTACCATACTATTTATTCATGTAAAATTGCATTGGCTTAACATAGAGTGATAAAAACTTAAAAAAGTGGAGTGGATGATTAGATGTCGTCGACTAATTGCGTGTGCGCAAGTGACCCTAGACAAATTCAAACTTGTATTGTGACATCAAAATGATATCTAAGTGACTTCAGTCGCCTGTGCGTCTCGCTCGCGCCAATGTCCGGACAAGTACGAGCACGCGCGACGCACATCAATTAAATATCATTTCGATGTCACAAATTCACGATGTACGTTTGAATTGCCCTTCTAGCCCATACATAGCGTGCAATTATCGCGGGACATATTTGCCAAAGTGACAGAAAGGACGATTATGGAAATAAGTAGCTTGTTATTTTTGTAATTGTCCTTTTCTGTCACTTTGTTAGTAACACTGTTGGAGCTTGTTCTAGAACTTGATATACTCGTAGTCAGGTCAGAAACTATTTTACTACCTATGAGTTAAGGTTACGCGACTTTCCTGTGGACGGCGTACCTAAAATAAATGGAGTTTAGAGGCAAATTTTCTTAGAGGACTTTATAATTAGGCATGTTACGACTTACAACCTTTGAATGACATCAGTTGATTTTTACAGCCTCAGGAAAATGTACCCAAAACATTAACTTTTGTATTGTCCACAAGAAAAACACGATTTATCCCAAATGTTTTTGACCCAGGTCGCGCTCATTATTCAAAATATCATAACGTATTGTGTGGTTTATTGAGAGAATGAAACTGTACCGTTTGACACAAAATGAAAAACCTCCACCACCACCAAATTTAAAATGTTATTGATAACAATTATCTACAGAAGGAGTAGATATAATGGAAGTAATTTGCATATCATCCATTTATTTCTAGGCTGAATGAAGCAGTTCATTTTATACCAAAAGTCAATAAACAAATCTATCCTCTATCTAAAGGAACAAAAGAAAATTGATGAAAATAGTCGACCGGTCTGATTTCATATGAAATAGTCAACCCACCATAAAGGATCACGGCCAGAGGAGAACGGTCCGGGTCCGAATAGAAAACGAAGTATCGGAAGCCTCACCCCGGACCCGGACCGTTTTAGGGTGAGTCAGCTTTAACGAAGACAGAGACGAACTCCCCGTCAAGATAGCAATCCCCCTACGCCAACCCACCAGAATTAATTCAAAGTCACCTCAACCTTAATGGTAGTCTCACTTAATTTCATTCAAGTTTTATAACTGATGACTGAATTTCCATCCATCTCCAGTTGTTAATTAAATTAAAACACATTAAGAGTGAGCTTGGCGAGTGTCCCCGAGCAACTCCGGGAGGTTAATTCAAATTTACATTATGAAATCAAAATTATATCAAAATCTAAATGCAAATCACTCGTTCTTGTCCGTTGCTCGTTGCTCGTACTTATTGGTGCGAGTAAGACAGGCGGCTGACATCATTTTGATGTCACAATGGAAGTTTGAAAGTTTGAATTGACTTCCAGGTTCAATACGCGGATCGGTTCGCCTTATTGATTCAGAGAAACAAAAACAAACAGCCAGTTAAATGGGAGCTGGACGCAGATTAAGTTATATATTTTCATGTTGGCTGCGGTGCAAGTTACAAGAGGTTCTGAAGATACTGAAAAGTATAAAAAAAATAAAAAGGGGCATTCCATGAACAAAGAGTCTACTATCCTTACTTTAGTACCTTCCTACCTGACGGTAAATATCAGATATGTAAGGCTGATCTTATTCACTACATATTCACTTCAGGGATATAATGTTTGATCAGGAACCAGAAGAAAGCTGACTGCACCCTGAACCATGATAAGTTTAGTAGTATAACTGTTGGTTAGGGACGTGGCGCAGAAATTTGTATGGTATATCGCTGAATTTAAAACGAAGTTTTCAAACGTCCAGTCCAAACTTGCCAAATATTGGCTGCTTACCTTTATTGGAAGTGATAAAGAATTGCGTCAGATTCTGGAATGCCCCTAAAAATTTTGAGAAGTCTAGAAAATTAAAAGCTAGAAGAAGGATGGACCCTCAGCAATAAAACAGAGATGGCTATGGATACATCCAAGCCAACTTACCCAACTCGTTGTATTCATTGCTGATAATAATGTACCTATATGTTGAAGTATATCTATGACTTCTGTTATCAATTGGTTTCCATTTACGATGATTCTTCTATCTGAAGGTTGTCTGGAAGAGATCGCTGTTAAGTGATAAGTCCGCCTGTTGTTACCTACCAATGTCTCACTATTTAACCATGCCGACATTGTATATGGACCGAGACTACTTGCTAAAACAAAAAAGTCCATACAGCGGGTGCAGAATGCATGTGTCCGATTCTGCTACAAAGTTCCAAGTAGGTCACACATTACTCCCTTTCTTAATGAAAACAAAGTTTTAAATATGGAAAATCCAAGACGACTGTAATTGGCTTACAAAACTGATAATCCCAACGCATAAAACTGCGTCCTTCAGGGGGAGTTTCAAATTTGCCGCTAGTAAAGTCTGGAATGACCTACCACCCCCCTTGCGAGAACCTTTGACGTTCTAATAATATAAGCGTTTAGTCCGTACACATCTATTAAATATGCAAAATAACTAAAATAAGTTGTAGTTCCAAATATTATATTTATATATATAATTTTTTGATTTTGATATATTATTTTCCTTTCATTATTTTTATATTTATTTAATGTATTCTTCTTTTTTTCTTTTCTCTGTATGTAAGGACAAAACATAAAACACACAATACAAAGTACATTCTTACCTACACTACATTACATACCAGCCCCACATACCCATACACGCATATTAATAAACTATAGTACAGACACACACAAATACACGTAAAGGTACATTATATGCTAGTAGTGACCGACCCCAATCTCTCCCAGGACCAGTCTGAAAATCAGCGCAGAGCCCTCTGGCACTGCACATGCTGAGATTGGGACCCTTTGCCACATTATAGATTTAAGTTATAATTATTATGTTAATTTAATTATTATGTTAGTTTAAGTTATTTTGTATTTTTTTTAGCTATTTTCACGTAAATTGTAAATTTTGTTGTGTGGCAATAAAGATTTATTTTTATTTATTTAATGTATATATTTTCTCAATTTCTGTATTTGTTTTTATGTAGTGTGCAATAAAGAATTTTATTATTATTATTATTCTTCCAAACCTATCACGTTTTATATTATAATAACTCTAAAAAGATTCAACACAGGTAAGTATAAATATACTGATTATTTGAAGGTAGAATCTTGAAGATGTCTTGCACTGTATACGAGTATAGTGGACACAATGTAGAATTAAAACTCAGCGTGGAAACCCTCGTCTTGGAAAATGGCTTCGCGTTGCTACAACGTTTTGTCGAGCAGGAGCCAGACTTGACTAGCTCGGGAGACGCTAGTGTGGGGTGGCCCTGGAATCGCGGGACGCCCGTGCCTGCGACGCGCCAGCTAGGTGTAGGTGTGCCGCGATTCATCAGCGCGCGTAAGCCGCGACCGGCGCCCGCGCAGCCGCCGCCGCCATATTTACGACGCCGTAACCTTTCATTCCGACATAATTTAATTTGAACACGCACCGCGACTTAATTATGATATCCCGAGATACCGAACACCGCGCTCTGAGCTGTTTGATTATCAATAAATTACTATTTAATTACGTAATAGCTTTTTACGGTTATGTGTTCGATATCGATTATGATATGAATTCGTTTTTCGAGTCATTCAGGCAAACTCTTAATTTGTGCTGTTTGTTTATGACAGCGAATGCAGACCTCTCTGGAAATATGACAGCTGAATTTATTACCACTACATTCTATTTATATGTACATTTTACCATGGTTTTACCCGAAATATATTTTTGATGCTCTTGGGAGGTTGCTCGCCCTTAGGTTCCACCGTGACGGAGTGGCTTAGTGGGTTCATGGCGTTAGCCAAGATAGCTGAAAACGCCGGTTCGAATCTGGGCTTCACCACTGGAGGGCTTCGTCACTTTTTCTTTAGTTCTACTAGTACCTATATCACCTAATAATACGACACCTATTTCAGTTTATGAATTTGATGTTTAACAGGTATGTATGATCTGTCAGTGTCAAAAGATACGTATCTGTTTTCTTTATGATATAGGAGGCAAACGAGAAGACGGATCACCTGACGGTAAGCGACCACCGCCGCCCATGGACACCTGCAACACCAGAGGGGTTGTAAGTGCGATGCCAGCCTTTAAGATGGGAGTACGCTCTTTTCTTGAAGGTCGTATCGGTCCGGAAATACCGCAGGCATTCTGTTTGAACAAATGTCACTTTTGACAAAGATCAAATTCATAACCTACTATCAGAATTCGCCTCACTGTCTTTTTCTATAAGGTGTCAACGATTGTCGAAAGATATATTCGTATCCTCAATCCACGCTCGCCTTGCGTTGGCGAGGTTGAAAATTAATTTCGTAATCAGCGTCTCTTTCGCTCGAATCCTGCAAGTGCAGTAGAGAGAACGAAATTTCGATTGTCGAGGTCCGCGATAGGCCCCTGCGCTCGCTAGCGACTCCTTTAGCTTTAGGACATAATTTAATTTGAACACGCACATGTAATTATAACGATACGATCCTCGTACGCTCACATTCGGACTACACAATACATTACAAGTTAAAACTTTTTTCACGACCGGTCTGGCCTAGTGGGTTCCTGCCTATGAAGCCGATGGTCCCGGGTTCAAATCCTGGTAAGGGCATTTATTTGTGTGATAAATACGGATATTTCTTCTTGAGTCATGGGTGTTTTCAGTATTTAAGTATTTACAATTATTATATATATCGTTGTCTAGGTACCTACAACACAAGCCTTATTTTGTGTAATAATGTCCTGTAATATTTATTTAAAACTATACTACTTATGTCCGTCGGGCCTTAAATTGTTTCCAAGCCAAATTTTATCTAAATCGGTTCGGTGGTTTAAACGCAAAGAGGTAACAGACAAACAGAGTTACTTTCGCATTTATAATGTTAGTAATAATATCCTCCTGTTCCTCCTCAAGAATTAAATAAAGCTGGGAGCCTAGCCAAGATGATAATCCTACCAAAAGTCAAACGAAGACAAAATATAGATATCGGGATGCCAGAAGCTATTTCCATACATTATTTCAATCAGGGTTTCCTATTATCGATTGTCACTTTGGCTTGTCCCCTGATCGGTGATCGATACGGGAGCTATCAAAACTGGTCCAATTCCCTATTCCTCGTTCCCGGAACGCTCATTGTTCCTTTAATTATCGCTATCATGCCTTTTTGAGACGGTTATACGCGACAAAAACTTAGCTATTCGTCGGCTATAGGTACACAACGAGACGTGGTGTCTGGTGAGGGCATTGTTCGCACGTTCTTACTTCTGGACTAACACATTATGAAAATTCCTCAGACACTACACACTAAGTCTTGAGACTTTTCATCAAAGATTTGCTTTGCCGGGGACGTGAAACGTAAGCTACTTTATTATCCGACAGAAATCTGTATTACTTATTTACCGTTGAATTTAAAGCTACGTTAACAAACGTTATCATACCAAATACAGGCTTCTTAGCTTTGTCAGAGTATTAAAAAAATAACGTCACGTACTCGACACCTTCTGGAGTGCCTCTACTCTTACTTGTCTACACTTACACTTGAATGTCAAAGGTGACAAAGTTAAGGTTATTTACCTTTATTTATTGTTTGTACTCTAAATTTCAAGGCTAAAGTCATACCTAAAGTTATTATCGAGTAGCCTTTTAGGTCTTTCAGTTACTCCTACTTAGACTTGACATTCACACTCAGTGTACTGTAGCCGCACAGACACAGACGTTCTACCCAATCGTGGAAATGCCCATGCATTATACTTAATCCATTTTTACTACTCCTGAGTGTATTTCCACTGCCGCTTTTTCTTAGCTTCCTTTCAGGTGACATCCTCTCCAATGTTTTTATACTCGTAAGTATGTAGTTAATTCATTCCCTATTGGAATGCCCATAATACTACAGTTAGAAAACTTGGGAACTTATAAGTTCCTCAAAATGCCATTCAACATTTAAAAAATCTTGAATCGTTTAAATAAACTTCGGCGCAATTTATTTTAAAGATTATAACTCCGCATCGAGAGTAGGGCAAGTCAAAAATTCATAATTAAGTCGTCGAAATGGCATCAGATAGCATTTAAACAAATTAGCGTACGAAATAAACCAACAGGGCTGTGGGGTGAGCGCTGAGTTATGCTTGATAATTAAAGCCTGCTGCGTACGCGCACATTCGGCGGCATTCGAGTTTAAAAATTTTTTAAGCCTTATTGCAACTTCAATAATATATGAAAATAGTCACGTGACTTCGTAGCGTCTGTCATCCCGATATGTTGATGCACGATGGTTATCTTGGTTAGCCGCCAGGGTTCAATTGTCTTTATGTATGGGTGAAGGAGTCGCAAATGGGCTAAGAACGCTTTCTTAGCCCATTGAGACTCCTTGCGGTTCCTAAAACTTGCGATTTCTTCAAAATTCGATTAGAATACCCCTGGATTAGATCGATTTTTGTAGATAGATTACTTTCTATTTTTATGTATGTATTGCTCTAACATGTCAGTAGAGTCTGCATGCAGCGCGATTTAATTCACTGCAGTCTGCAAGGAAGATCTTAGCAACATCAAATCAAAATCAAGTGCTAGTCACCTGAATGCCGCCCGGCTAAAGAACTCCATTTGGCGCGATACGCGATAAACGCGCGGTTTGGACATCGATAATTATTTACAAGTAAATTGGAACTAAAACCTGCGCGCGCGGCGGTTTTGGCTACGGCTCCTTTACACTCTTGCGACGTTTCTCTCGTGAGTTGGTATTATTGATCTGAATCGATATTCACTGCAGCGAAGCTACTGATCACTTAATTAATAGATGGTGCATGTCAGTTATATGTGTGTAATATCATATAAGAACAACAGAACTACTCGTTTCAATTGCGTCAGTATTTATTCACAGTTGCGCGCTAAATTTATAACTATTTTCATCTTTTAAAAAATGACCTAATCGCGTCTTTTGAAGACGTAGTAGCCCTTTGGGCAAAGATACTGGATGTAGCTCTGTAATTTTTTATTACTTATATTTTAAACGACTCGAATCTATTGTTTGGCCATACGATTAAATAAAACAAATTGAAAAAAAAAATCTTTTGGCTCAACCTTAACGACTAAAGATTTTCAATTAAAAATAAAAACCACACTCACGTCGGTTCATCCGTTTGGGAACTACGATACCACAGACAGACACATGACATATATACCATGTTAAACCTATTAGCAACCTTTTTTGCGTTGAAGGTTAAAACTATTAACGAAACTAGAGTTTCAGGGGCAAACATATGTAATATGAAATAGAATACATAGAACACCACTGAATGGACTCCCTTATAATTCTCAAGTCAAAATGCATTTACTAGATTTACCTATCGTTTAAAATGTATGTTGAACAAGAAGTTCTCGTAAATACTATGTAATCCAGTCTATTCGAGGTAGTCTATAATCGAAACCTTGCAAGATATATGTAGCTTTTATCAAGCAACAATAGTCTATATGGTGTTTGAGATAAGAGCTACGCATAAGCAGCAGATAGGCGGCGGTTCCCCGTACACTATCTTGTATCGCTGCATATATTACCTGCGGTCCTTATTTTAGCTGATGAATAGATTGTGCGGTGATGGGAAAGTTTGTGCGACTGTTTAAGTAGGTTGATTGAAATCTGTTCTGTACCCATTGCTGCCTTGTAGACTAGTGCAGAAAAGTGTATTATGGGCATTGAATCAAAAAGTTAATTTCTAAACCAATCTGCGGCTAATCGACACTCACGGAATTATTTATATTTAAAATACCAGACATTTTATTTCACCAAAATCCTATTACTCAATTACACGATAAAACATACCTATTTAATGGTAACGGAGATGTTTGTCGCACTTGCTGTATAAAAGAAGGTGTTCTGTTTAATAAGATGACATCGAGCAACTACAGTTAATTACTCACCTGACATACCTTTAAGGCTACCTCTCCACTGCAGTGGAGATGAGCGGCGGGATGAGGGTGCACATCTCTTCTCCGTTCCTGTGGATTTCAAGCAATCCTATTGGTTGGTTCCCGTGCGTCTCTTCTCCTCTCCGCTCATCTCCGCCTCAGTAGCCTAATACTGTAGGTAACATAAGTAGTTACAAGACAATCGCCACCGTGTCTGCTCTATATTACTTGATCATAAACCATTCTTTGTGGTTAAAATAGTAACGAAGCACCAAACTTGTAAAACCTCATAAATTCTCCGCAATCGATCGATTCCGTGCACTACACCGCAAAACCTTAATTAATTAAGCCCCACATTATCAGGTTTCTTGTAATCTACAGAATTTCGCATCCCACTTTTCTTAACACCGCTCTTTGTTATCATTGGCCATCGCAAAAACTCGCCGGTCGCCGACAAAAGCCACACCAGCATAGCTCCGGAGGAATCCGGCGGAACCCTCGCTCATTAACGCTCCTTCCATCTCTAAATCTCACTCTTACAACGACTTTAGTACTATGTAGTCGATAATCGATAATCTGTCATCGATTCCTTTACTTACGGCATCGTTTGGAATCTCACGCTCGTCTTAATCTGAAAACCAAACTGACGCATCTCTTCGGTCAGAGCATTTGTTGAGAAGTCGTCTTTAGATGCACAGCTTTACGTTTTCTTTTATACTTACGCAAATATGTTTGATAGGGCATTCTTTTTCTCGTGGCAGCTTAATTGGAACATATCAAAACGCCACAAATACCTTAAGCATCTCGCCAATCTCAACCTTAAACTCTTCAGACAACAGTTCGTTCTTGAAAGGAGTTGTGAAAGGATTTGTCACAAGTTAGCGGTCTAGGGTTCGCGTACGATGCGCGATTAGTGTTTTTGCGTTGCGCGTAATTAGGGAGTATCGGCGGCGCGTATGAAGACATAAATAAAACGAGCGGAATTAGCTCCCGCAGCTTGAAATTTCGACTTGTGATCGTGGAAGACGATTTCTTGCGTCCTAAACCGAAGGATAAAATGGGCTGAAGAACCAAATTTGATGACGAAACCATCGTTATACAAATGAGGCCGCGCAGCAAGCTCAAGAAGCCTTGTGTTGTGGGTACTCATACTCAACTAGGTACTCAGGCAACGGTATATATATATATATATATATATATAAGTAATATAATACACAAATACTTAAATAAATAAATAATACATAGAAAACACCCATGAGTCAGAAACTGATATCAGTGCCCATCACACAAATGAATGTTGTAACCGGGATTCGAACCCAGAACCAACGGTTTCATAGGCAGGGCCTGTACCGACTGGACCAGACCGGTCGTCGTAAATTTAGGTATTTTTAGTCAGAATCGTTATCGAACATCATTTCTGGAAGTCGTGTGATTTTTTCTGTATCAAGATTTATTTACCAGCATGTGAAATTAATCCTAGTATAGCTCACCAAACCCTGTGGTGTGACTGACCGTTCGTGTAGTTACTGATAATTAACACATTAAAATTCGTGCTGGTTTTAATGATTGTATACGGCTCGAAGGACCAGTCATCTAAAAAATTAAAAATGTTGCTAAATAATGAAAGTGAGTTTTTGACATCGTAATACTGAATCATTTAGTTCTTTTGACTTAGCTGGGTACTAATTGGGAGTTGGACTTGATGTCTAGTTAAATATGATGTGATATTACGAAAGTCCGGCCAGCGAACCGTTTCATACGTATACGTTGCTGTTTTATAAATTTCTATATAAGGCAACAAATCATCCTTTCAAATAAGCTGTCTATTTTTAGCTATGATTTAATTTCCCACAAACTTTATTACCAGATAGGGTTTTTTTATTTATGATATGTTTCGCTGGCCACAATCTAATAGAAGAAATTAATTAACGCGTATAATTTAGTAGAGTAAAATACTGCCTTTTTTGTTGTTTACTGTATCAATCAACACATGAAAGGTTTATAGTTTTCCAATTAATTATGACGTAAAAGGTATCCCGATTAGAATACTTACGGCCGCGGGCGACGCAAGTGCCGGAAAGTAAGTCATTTCACATAAATGGGCATAATCATATTCATTTTAGCGTTCCGTGTCGTCCCGATATGGAGAAACAGAGTTGAGTTATTATTCCAAAGAAGGGAAAAAGGAAACCTTGATGAAAATCACTACCGTAAAATGGTCCGACTTTGCTCCCCTTTGGGTAATTTTGCTTCAATACTGTAATAGTACATTACGATACAAGTGCGAAAAATAGGAAATTCGAAACGAGTGGCGATAAATTAAAACACGACCGAAGGGAGTGTTTTAAATCGACACGAGTTGCGAATTACCTATTCGCACATGTATCGTACAACGTTTTACAGTACATATGGCCCTTTAAATGTTCGATACAGTAACATAATATGCTAATTTTCGCACTAGTGCGGTAAAGTAGCACCATATGTACTGTAAAATAATTTAACGTCAGCATACATTTGTATTGAAAATTATGTTCCAATTCGGTAAAATGACTTAACGTCTAATAAATTCAAATATAATATTTCTATGGTATTATTTACTTATATAAACGAATGTTAATATATTTGGAGGACAATGGGGTAACTTTGCGCCCCTAAGTAAACTATAGGTAGGAGCAAAAATACCACAAACAATAGGTACTATTTGCTCCTTATGCATTGCTTCAGATATATAAAGCAATATTTCATAACGTCGATTTACCGATAAAAATATAATAGGTAAGATGTTCGCTTAGTGTCAATTCGTCTGAATATTTAATGAAAAGTTTATAATGTATTCAAAATTTTCTTAAAGTGGATCGAATATTGGACCAAAGTAGGACTGTTTTACGGACTGTGCCTCTAAGTAAACTATGGCACTTCCGGATGAGACTAGCCCAGGACCGGGATAAGTGGCCTGCACGAAGGGAGGCCTATGCCCAGCAGTGGGCGACTGGCGACGAATGAGGTAAACAATATTCATAATTTCCTTAATATGAAGCAAATACTGGACCAAAATAGGCCCATTTATTTAATACGGTAATTAATTAAGTTTTACGTAACTTATTACAGTAAAGTGACAGCGTATGTTTCTTTTAAGAATTATTCATCATCATATTACCGTAAAGCATGTTATTTGGAATAGGAACGTTTCTGAATTTTTTTGTTTCTGTGTTAGCCTGTTAGGTCATTATTTAAAAATGCTATAGCTAAAGCTTTCTTTATTTCAATGTATTTTTTTTAACAAGCAGATACGTCTGCGTGCGATACTCTAAGTTTTATATTAAAGGAAAAAATGGAAAAAGTTACGCTTCCGGCAGGACTTGAACCCGCAACATCCGCAATCCATGCGTTTGCTCTTAACCTTTTGAGCTTCGGAAATACTAGAACCTCGCAAATCTTTCCATTCCTTCCCTTCTGCATACGCTCGGTTTGTTTCCTAAATATCTGTATGAACAGAACCCCGGCTCACCCTGCCATATTCTTGTTTTCAGCGTAGTAACAGCATTATACCGACATATAAAACTTGCGCGCATACCACATGAGCATGACGTTACATGAGGAATCTGCTTACGCTCGGTTTCTTTTTAAATATCTGTACGACCAGAACCCCAGCTCACCCTGCCGTACTCTTGTTTTCAGCAAGCATTATACCGACATATAAAACATGCGCGCACACCACATGAGTATGACGTTACATGAGAAATCTGCATACGCTCGGTTTCTTTCTTAAATATCTGTACGAACGGAACCCCAGTTCACGCCGCCGTACTCTTGTTTTCAGCGTAGCAACAGCATTATACGTGCATATAAAACATGCGCGCGCGCCACATAGCATGACGTTACATGAGCAATCTGCATACGCTCGGTTCCGTTTCCTAATCACTTGTGTGCAAACGGGAGTTAACACTTGACAGCTGGTTGGTCAATTTTTGTGGACGGGTTGCTGCCGACTAGACGGGAAAGTACGGAGGCCAATTCGAACTACACTTTTATATCAAAATGATATCCAAATTATGTCAGCTAAATATCATTTGCGCGTGCATTTTGCTCATAATTGTGCGTAAATGATTATTTAGAAAACAAACAGCCTTTTACAAATATGTCTTACATAAATGAACTAAATCCTACATTACGAAGAAAACTATTACAAAGAAATGTAAATTACGAAATTACAAATTACCCGTTCAGTTGTGTATTTTAGTATTTTCGTAATCAAAACACGTGGGCGAATGAGAACAAAATTACATAATTTTGATGTCAAATGTACATATGTTTCAATTGGCGTCACGCTTCCTTTTCGACAATGAAGGAACTCAACACACGTCAGAAGAATGTAGTATGATAAATGATTACCCCGCGATCTTACTTCTATTCTTTGTAGAACTTTAATCTCAGCCTATGATAACCTTGAGAATGCTAGCTTCATATCGGAAGTCAGATTGCGGTCTAATTATTTAATGGACGACGCTGACGACGACGACGCTCTTGACTCTATTTTTAGATGTCTTATTGCGACATAATGACAAATACAATATCAGAGATTTGTCATACAATATCTAGATCTTTTTGTTACATTCACCCTAGCGCTGGGCTACACACAAATCACTGCATTTGAAAAGTTTCGGCAGGTTTTAAACGTTTATTTGTTTATTTGTTTATTAGGATCACCAACAGAAGATACAATTCACATACTATAATTTACATACTAAAAGAGCACATTTATAATTGATCCCCCACTTAAAGGCAATCACAGCATGCATTATTTAAGTTAAGATTCAGAATAAGACCTTAATATAAATATGATATTAATTAACAAAACGTCTACTTAATACGAACAATAAATTTTCCACACAAAAGTAACCAAGTTAGCCGAGCTAGCTGAGGTTGTCAACAGATAATAATTTGTTTTTAAATGAGGCTTCACTGTCGTGAAACACATCCAAAGAAGGGACATTATTAGCATGCTTGTTGTATAGGCGAGCCAGGCGAGGCAGAGGGGAGTGAGCCAATAGGTTAGTTCGACTACGACGCACATAGAGTAAGGCACAAGGATAACGTGGTAAACGAGACGGTACTTTCAGCCCTATCTGACTAACAATATGCATGCAGTCAATCTTGTCGTTTAGAAGTTTGTACAAGAACATTAGGTCCAGCATAGTACGCCTACTACTAAGAGAAATTAGTTTAAATTGGTTTAAATTGTTTAAGTCTAGCGTTATATGCTTGGCAGCCTTTTCAATATTTAGTATTTATACTTTTTCATGATTAAATAATTATACTATTGATTGGACTCATAGTACTTAGGTACATGTTGTTTGATTCGACTAGATCAATCTTTGCAGGATTATCCTCTGAAGTCGTACTTATAGGTATTACTCTTTTACCCAGACTGGTCGGTGTGGACCCGAATCCCACTCTGACTCGAATATCGACTTCACGCGTATGCAAATAGGCACACAACTTAATTACAGGAACTAGCTAGTAGATTTATTCATACTTAGCGCAATATAGACGGCCATAAATTTAAGTAAAACGTATGATTTTTATTGTATTTCAGGAACGCGACGCGTTGAGTTATTACTTTAGTTTTAGTGGCTAATACACAAAATACCATAGTAATTATGTATTATTATTGCGTATTGATGTTTCACTAATGTAAGTACACATTAGTGTTACGGTTTGTGTAGCTGTAGCTGCCCTAATTAAGGTGTAGGTGTGAGCACATTCCTGTATTTTACTGTTCTGTAAAATACAAAGTGCAATTTTCACTTTTTAACACCGCAAGAAAGCTATAACGCTAGCAGCTTCTGTCCTTAGAGTCCGTCTAAGCTAACTTTGCACCGGCTTAAACAGAACAAAGTACGGAAGTGTCATTATAAACGTCACATTTTCATGGAAATTTTGGATTAAGTGGATATATCAGCTGAGCCTCTTCTCAGATTAGAGAATTTTATGTAAATTATCTCCGTCGCGCTGACGGGGGCGGCTCCTAAATTAGTGCGATAAGGACAACTGCAGCTCAAGCGAAAACTTCTATGTAAAAAATCTTAGATCGATTTCTGGTTTCGTTCTCGACATTTTCTTCCTTCAAAACTTAACCAATTGTAACGAAATTTGGGAACGGAATGAAAAAGGAATTATCTGTGTCTGACAGTTTGATTTTTGCATTTATTGTTGTAAATTTTTTATGATAGGCGTCTGTTTACGACGCATTTATTTGGCCGTTTTTAGCGCTGTTCGAAGTAACCTAGTTCGTTTAAGAACAAGAATATTAAAAAAAGCAAAACGTACAGACACAGATACTGGTAATTGGTAATATTTAACTCATATAAAAATATCATCTAGGGCCAAAATCCACAGAGGAAAATGTTTAGAATGTTGGTATGGAAAAATGACAACCAGTGTATCAAAATTCACAGTAAGGCTTCTTCAAGGTCTTTTTTACAATAATAGTTTTTTATCTTCTTAATGGTGACATTTGATGTGCAGAGTTAGCTTGCCGCCTCTATCTCGCTATGACGTGTATAAATTTTGCGACCGCTTTATCCGCACAGAGATTACTGTACCTGCCATACGTGTGGCACACGTCTACCTGATACTTTTTTGACTAAAGGTCACGAATCATGACTGCGTTTTCAATGCTCGCTAGCGAGACTTTCAGGGCAGTCTGAAAGGCAAACTTGCTCGACCGTCCAAGCGAAACTCAATTGATTACACTTCTTATATAACTATTTAAAAAATGAAATTAATTTAATAAATCCCCTAGGTAAGCAATTATGCCTAAAAATTCGTTTCATCATTTTGTATAAGATCTGAATCTGATCGATCTGACTGTTGGATCGATTTTTATCAATCAATATAATTTCTCGTGAAACACGGCATCGAAATCGGTGTGTCCGTTTGAGAGCTACGATGCCACAGACATTGGCGTCAAACGTAAAACACTTCTTTTTTGCGTAGGATGTTAAAAATGTGAGAACGCACTGTTAACTAATGATTCTTGACCTCTTGGTCCTCCCATGGTCTGTTAGCAGTGCTGGCTGCTGTTAGGAGACAGGTAATTAGATGGTTGACAGTCCGTCGTCGACGTTTCTGTGGAACTGTGGAATGAACTGTCGCCCGAGGTATTTCCGGACCAATACGAACTTCAACCCTTCATGAAACGAGCGTACTCCTATCTCAATAGCCGGCAATGCGCTTGTAACCGCTCTAATGTTGCAGGTGTCCATTGGGGAAGGTAATTGCTTACCATCAGGCAATTCAACTGCTCGTTTGCCTCCTATATTATTCAAAAAAGCAATCCCGGAAGCGACAATACTAACTGCACAATGCACCTTGCCAGTCCACCCCTTTCAGGTTCCGCAGACGTGACTGTTTACAAGTTATTAAACAATAATGCAAATAATTAAAACCTATGTAAAGTGTAAAGTTCAACACGATCAGCAGCCAATGTAAGGTAATAAAGGTAAAGTTTAAAGATAAGTTAAAGCAAATGGGTTGTTAACTTAGATGGCCTAAGGTTGGTATTTGTTTAAGTTTCCTGAGAAGTTAAGAAGTTGTTGTAGAGTTGTGCAAAGGTCTCACGCCTGTGTCTGTGCTAACAAACCGCAGTCGACAATTAGTGGCCATTAACACTACGTTACTCGTACAGCGACTAGCACAGTGCGGCGTGCGGGTGGCACAGTACAGTACACCAAATTACATACCTAATACCCCAAAAAATACCAAAATCATAGGATATTATGGAACATAAATAAGACTTAAGAGGTGTGGTATCTGTGGTTGTCCGATTCATATTTTACTCAATTCCAAGTTAGTCTCCAATAGTAAGGATATACCGATTTACTACAGTGTATGATGTCAAAATAGATACGCTTAAATAAATACAGATATCGTGAAAAAGCCGTGATATCAATGGTGATTATAAGCATACGTCGGGGTTTTCGGTGCGGGAATGTTTTACACTAGCCAAAAAACAGGTTAAAACTATAAAAACCAATACTATTTTAATATTTCTAAGCGCATTTGAAGCTTACCTTCTATTTTTAATTCATAGTTTGGTAAATATTTTACAATAGACAAAGTTATAAATACAAGAAAACATTCCCGCACCGAAAACCCCGACGTATGATTATAAGTCACGTACAGCTTATCCTCCTTATTCATGAAACTAGGCCACCACTTTTTGTTAAATGATGTCTCTTTCTTACGAACAGAAATGTCAAAATGATGGATAATTATTATTATTATTACTTCTTTATTTCAGATAAAGTTTATCCATAAATTGTTAGTGTGGCTTATGGCTACGTTAGTAACTTAAGTATAGAAGAAGATCTTAAGACAAGAAGAAGGACAAACGATTTTCAGTGGTGTGTTAGTTTTATCAGATGATTATGAATAACTACATTAATTTATAGTTATGGCATGCTAGCCTGGCGCACTACGCTGCAGAGGTGTGAAATCGATCACGTAGATCGGCGCACGTGACGTGAACTGACTGCTGCACTGGCTATTAAAAAAATGTTTGCGAAGTTTGTTGCGGTTGTGTTTACGGTAGGCCTGGCCTTTTTTCCACAAGCATATATTATTTTGTGCATTGCAATTATACAGGGGGTCTACCCAAAAAGATGACAATTTTTGTCACAAAACGCCATTTATAACTTAAATAATGTATGGAATTAGTCACCTGGACTTTTCGCGTTTGGCGTTTGTTGATGTACGATTGTCATCTTGAATAGGCCCCCAGGCCTTTTGTCCATAAACATTTGTATATCGTAACTTTACAGGTGCCGGTGTAGTGTACGGTATGGCGCCGTCAAAAAAAAATCCAAAATGGCTATAGTTTCCACGTGGAACAATGTTGTAAACTTCATTTTATTTTATGGCAAACGGAGTTTCCCATTTCTTCACTTATTCCTTGTGAAACTTTACCGGAATTTTCAAGAGCTTTTCTAACTTTTGGAAACTCTCTGCAACTGACAGTTCTGTACAGGGATCTAAGGACCAAATGACGCTGCATAAGTACTGGAATGATTGATCTAGTTATAAATTAAACATATCATCATCATTTGAGTATTCTCATATAATTGATATTCCACGATCTTTAAAGAACAGAATATGTATTAAATCTGTGATGGCAAGTATGAATAGGTGTTATGCATATAATAGGCACATTATAATATGATCTCTCAATCGAGACGGGGCCGGTTCTAGCATAGGGCTGGTCGGAAACGCACGAGCAGTCGCCACCGCTACTGTGGGTGTGGTAGCCATAGCACGGGCGAGTCGAGAAATCTATGGAACCAAAACTCCATGGAACGACACGTCCAAGAAACAAATAGCGGCCATTATCAACTTTTTATAATGAGGGCCACAAAGACAGTTTTGCCTTGTAATTTTAAACCAAGGTTTCGTCTATCTCCGTCTCTGCCATGTGAATATGTAAGAGTGACAGCGCAGAAAATATTTCGATTTGCTGTAGCCCCCAGTCAGACTGGATGGTCTAAAAGTTCGACTATGCTGATTGTTACGTAATAGAACGTCGGCTGTACGGCTATCGCGATCATGATACGCCCGGAGCCGATCAACCGTGAAACATGATTAGAAACTACGAGGAAACGAACGAAATATTATGAGTTATCAATAACGGGTTACGGGAACCATAATCATCAGAATATCATCTCACTGTAATTGAGAGAAACAATCATTACTACAAATCATTGGATGTCAATAGATGTCATATACTGAAGAAAATGAAACAGCTGACGCGGCTAACACCCTGACTCTCTAGGCTAGCCAGTCACGGCGATATCCGTCCCAATTTCTCGAGTGTATGCAATTTTAGAAAGACTAGGCGTCTGTAAGACAATCATACAGAAAAGGTACAGCTTATAGTAATAAGCTGAGTATAAAGGTTTAGAACGTCATGAATTTGAAATCTGTAGAATTGCAAATGTCTTTAAATTAGGAAACCTGTCTACAGCAATCAATTTAGACAATCCGCGGTAGATTCTTTGACCTTTGACACAAAAATATTATCTGAAGATTCAGCCGTCATTTTATATCCACCTTAATTAAATATAGCAAAATAATGTGCCCATAGCCGGTATATTACGAGTATAAGGAAATCTTTAAAATGTTCCGAGCATATTTTATAAGAATTGATTACTTTATTAGGAATATTACTTTACAACTAGATAAATATGTATCTGGTGAAAAGTATTTTTTATTTGTTGATGTTTGAGATAATGTACTTGTGAAGAACTTTATTAAGGCATTCGATTGCTTTAAGAATGTATAGGGGCACTGTCCGACTGTCCCCAACGGTAAAAACAACGAATGAAAGCAATCAACAAACAGTTACACTGCAAACTGGACTCCAAAGAACATATGATTACAAATTAACTAACTACCCTTTACCGAACAAATAAGAGCTATATCTTGACACTATACCTGCTGCTTTGTAATTAGAAGTAATCGCTTTAATGAGCTAGCCATAACCGTAATTGATAGTGCTGTGTTCTACAAAAAAACTACAATAGCTTGCCTGTAGTATAGTAGTGTGACTGGT
Organism: Cydia pomonella; assembly: GCF_033807575.1. Classification (NCBI taxonomy): domain Eukaryota; kingdom Metazoa; phylum Arthropoda; class Insecta; order Lepidoptera; family Tortricidae; genus Cydia; species Cydia pomonella. The sequence goes on along the minus strand of NC_084713.1, from coordinate 233,652 downwards.
TTTTAGCGAAGATGTTTTTACTGGGTACAAGTAATAGTGTTCACCGTCACATATTATGAACACTTAGAATGAGAGTTGGAGGTTAGGTTAGAGGTGATTCCTCGTGATAAATATTTATTATTGAACTTCAATAGACATTGAGTCTAGCCTTAAGGGAAGTGAAAAGGACAAGAATGTAGCTCAATCGTGCAGAAATATACATAGTATAAAGAATCACTCTTGATATCGTTTACTTGCATCACAATAAGCGGAAATAAATTCCATGATGGACCAGCTGTTCATGTTCAAGATAGGAAATAAAGGACAAGTAGCTGCGCGAGAATAATTAAAGGTTTTACGAGGATTTTCATATAGTAATTAAGTTCATCAAAAGTATTTTATTACTTTTATTAACAAGTACATATATCGTTAAGAAGAAAGTGGATTTTATATGCGAAACTAATCCAACTATCGTGAGAGTATCTATTAGACGATATATATTTAAATAAAATTAACGCTATAACCTACACATTTCATATAGATATTAATTTATGTAGAAAATGATTATGCATAAAAGTATATTTTTTCCACACTTCGCTTCATCAGTGTCTAACTGCAGTTAATTAGCATGGCTACAGGTGTAATTATTAGAATTACAGGCTCCAGTGCCCACTACTGGTAGGTACCGAATATACTTATATCAGTGCGGTTACCATATACGAGACAGGTGGTACCTGGTGCCAACAAAAAGTGAAGAAACAAGAAGCGAGAATGAGAAACTATACAAATATTGCACACCTCAATAGAAGAAAAAACAAGTAGTAAACAACAGTCGGCAGGCAACCTTTAGGTCGAGGAAATAGGAAATAACTATACACACTTTAGAAGCTGTTGCAATATAGTTGAGGAACAGTATATAATTATTATTTCCAAAGAACTATAGACTAAAACACTCTTACATAAGACGTCTTTTTTAGCGATAATAGAAGAAAGGCAAGTGGTACAAAGAAATAAAAGATGTACCTAGTATATGAAATTAATGAAAGAAAAAAATTATACAATTTGCGACTCTCACAAGATCGGTCTTAAATTTGGCTTCTTTTCCTGACACAGACTACTTCCCGGTCTTCTTATGTAAGTCGTTCAAATATTGCTTGTTGTATTTACATAGAAACTTGCCGGATCACATAAAACGAGTTGCGGCAAGAGAAACAGACATACCGGTCACTCCACCAAGACGGTAGCCAACGGTAATTGATAGTCACTTGAGAAATACAGAGTTGTCATTGTAATTACTCCGTGTTAAAGAATAGGTCATTATTTCATCAATACTGTCGCAGGCGGCTGCCACAAAGCTTCGAAACAATACATAAATTAAACGCTTACTCGTAAACTGGAATGTAAAGTCCGGAGTTTGTGCGCAATCAATATCCAACGGCGTTCACGAAGATGTCAACTCGACTTGAGAATTGTAAGACCAGTGTCTTTATTTTTCTGTCAGTAGTTCCTACTAGATTAAGCTTGATTTTGAAATTATGCCTGATTGTTAAAGATCATGGTAGCATAGCAATAGGGAGAGCTGCAAAGGAGACTACCTGCGGGACAATAACGTCAAAAAAATCATAAAACGTAATAATATCCCAAGAGGTCGGTTCTAACCATTTTGAACTGGTTTTGGCACGATCGTGACGATTGTCAAACGTCTTAGTGATTGGTGTTGGCGTGCAAAGCCGTAAAAAGTTGTAAATCTGAATCGGGCCCGGAGAAAATTCTGCTTTTACAAAATTTGTTGAGTTTTTGCCGACATTTAGTTTTGTAAGGTACAATTATTAAGGGAATGTTTCCGTTCGTCGCGTAGGGGTCAAATTATCATGGAAGCAATGTGATTCTAACAATACGGGACTGCACAGTGTTCATTTGCGATTGTTCCGCGTTCCGCCTCCAGCGATGTTTACTTTGTTGTTTAGCAGTTAAAATTTAATGAACAAGTGGTAAATTCTAACTCCAATTTGCATTCCTTCATTTAGCTAAGTGAATTATGCAAAGAGCGGGGCATACCGCAGGGCTTTCAATTTATTGGATCATAATTTTCCGGAGAACGGCATTTTTATTGACGTGGACTTTTGAACGCGTCGATTAAACTGAACGACAAAAACGGCGCAGCTGGAATAGTCGATGGACAACTATGGTGACATGGGCTACTATTAGTTGTAAATATTTAAAAATGAGAGCCTTTCCCACTGAACATCTCGTTTTCGGGTACGGGTTTCTGCAGGATCCCGTTTTAGTAGTATACGTGCAGTATCCCGCAAACAGAATGCTCGTGTGAGCTATTTAGAATATAAATTTAGTCATCACCAATAATTTACGACGTGAATTTAAAGGTCACTACACTATGTATACTGAGCAACTTTTACTCACAGGCCAACCCCGAAGACGCGAACAAAAAATTTACTCTTCCATAGAAAATGTATGAAACACCCCATTTTTTTCATGATTTCGGGATTGGTCCCTTAGTAAAAGTTGCTCAGTATGATCTATATATTCACATCACAAATTATTGCAGGTGACTAACGTTTAGTGGGAAATAGCCCTATAGCATCTACGTCAAACGTTTCCGAGAAAACCGCATTCAACCGATTTGCAAGACTGACGACGCCACAGTAAAGTGCTCCGTAAACATATTTTTGTACGGAAAACTAAAAGTAAAAATGAACCCTACAATGTTTGCTTTTTTGCCTAAAGTAGATATACTCGTATGTGTCGTTAGCAGCATTTAATAAAATCATGTTTTTTTAGATTAGTGGGTATCTGTTCCGTACAATGAAATTTTTCAAAAATGGGACTTCCTTCAAAAATTTCATTCCTCGGGCTATCTGTTCCCTACAGGATATTTTTCAATTTTTTTTTCGAAAATCTCATTTTTCTGGCCATGTATTCGCAAATAGGTATAGCCAGGTGAATGAGATTGCCGAAGAATAACTTATTTAAATAATACGTTTAATACAAGTTTTACCCAAACTGAAATCGAAAAAATGGCTTACGTATCGGCCGATTGGAAGCTACTTAATATTTTAACTATGTACCTAAGCCAGCCAATTATTGTTTCGCAATAGCGAAGATAATGTTGGACGAATGCAGCGCATGATCAGTCATGGAAATGTTTAGTCTATTTTGCATATGTCATTGTATCATTCTATTGGAGCGTACTTATGCTTCCGTATCTATGTATTTCATAATTCAATGTGTATCACGATTATTTGCAGGCCTAAATCCAACATTGTATCAATGCGCGACGAACTCCAATTACATGTGTAAGCGCATCTCCGCGTGACGCAGCGCGGTGCGGGGTGCGGGGGCACGGCACCGCGGTGCGGGGAGCGGGGCGGGGGCATGCGCGGTGTAATCACTAATTACGCCTCGTAACTCATCTATACAGCAATTAATACCGCCGAGCTGCATTTTACTAATTGCTACTGATTTTCATAAAAGTATTCGCAACAGTTTTGTACAAGGGGAAATAATATTAAGCTGTTTGTACCAATCGTGATATTGAATTATTTAAGGACGCTTTAATTATTGTATAAAATTAAAGCAATGTTATCGCTGACTTATTTGCAAGTCAACTATAGAGTGGTTAATACCAGCGGTAGCAATTGGGACATTTATCTTATTTAGTAGCAGGACATGTGGCATTGAACAGCAACTAAATTTTGTAAAGCCAACGCATCAGTTGTTTTTAAATAACGAATAGAATCAAGCGTTACTTTACGGAAATCCATTCTAATTATAACAAAAAATATTACTTTGCTGATCCGCGAAAAGATAACGTGCTAGTCAATCAGTGCCAACCCGTTATACTTACTTGCGTATTTTTACTTGCAATTAATGTTCCCACCCTCCTACAAAAATAAATACGCAAATAAATACAACAAACCACCACCAAAAGTACAAGACTCGACACGTGTTTCGCCTCTCTACGAGGCATCCTCAGGAGATGTTGACGGTCTGACGGCCGACAACTGGATCAACTCAATTCAGTATTTATCCAATACTTAACTTGAACATATATTAACGTTTATCCAATACTAAACGTGAAACAGGCCCTTAGACATTGGTCTAAGAATTATTAGCACAATTCTTTAGTTGATCGCAAACTCAAATTCTTTAGCATCGAATTTAGTCTAAGTTAAAAAGAAAGTAATCGATCCCCAAGGATGGTCACAATAATCGGTCCTTTAGACCTGCAAACCAAACTCTCGTCTAATCCTATTCTTCTTTACCAGATCGTACAATCACCTTGTGGAAATTGATTCTCACTATCATTTTTCAGTACCATATAATAGGCTAGAAGGTATTATTAAAAAAAAAATCTAAGAGTGTTTATACTCGTAGATTTTAAAAAAACTATGTAGACTGTCTATTGTCAATTGAGTCGGGATTGAGTCTTTAAATCTTACGAACCTCCGTGTTTATAACCTCGATGAGTGAATCATAATGGTGTCGTTGCATTGAGATGTTTGTCCCGTACAAACGCAATGCTGTTATTACATTTTATTATGCGTTATGAATCGATGACTGTTTTATGCTAAGAATTTTCATCACTCTTGCTCGAAAAAGATCTTATTTCATGCAGGTGTACTGAAGAACAAAGGACTATATTGTTCTCCCGGGAGTTATGTATTGTAAAAAAAAGCTATAACTCCCTAGGGAGTTATAACTTTTTTTTTTTTTTATTATGTCCCTAATTCATACAAACCAAGTAGCGTAAATGACTTCTACTTTAAAAATACTGTCATTAATAAATTGAATATGTTTGTTTTTGTTTAAAAATATTTAATTTGATTAATTTAATAGCCGATTAAAATATTTTTACATAATTTTCAATCATGGCTGAATGCCGAAAAGGTCTGTGCCTTTTATGCCTAACCTGTCAACAAATATGGCGAACGAATGTTTGATGTCACCGTATTTAAGAATAATTCCGCTTAAAATTTAGTTTTTTTTTCTTCGCATGTGTGAAGAAAAACATTGTGTGTAACTCCGGGGGTAAGAATATTGCAAACTCGGGTCTTTAACTCCCTACAGCCTGCGGCTGTCGGGATTTACCACCCTCGCTTCCAAAATTTCATTTACCCCCCTCGTTGCACAATGTACTATTTTGACACTCATTCCAAAAAACCCTACTTCCTAAAATTACAAGCAAATTCGCTCTTACTTACGGGATAGAGCAAATTTCGTGAAATATGTTTATGGTGGCTATAGCAGCTCTGTATTATATCATGTCCTATGCTAGCGCCGCGCTTGGCCGTTACAACAGGTCCGGGTAGTTTTTGTCGCGCGCGGGCAACGCTCGCCGCCGCCCGCGCCGGCAACGCTCGCCGCCGCCCGCGCCTGCGGCCCCACTCGCTGCCGCCTGTGGTTTACATCCGCTTGGCATTCGAAGTTTTATACAACTAAACTAAACCGGAGATTTCTAAAAACATATAAATTTTCGATATATCTAAGTTTTTCAAGATCTGGTTAGAAAATTTTCTATTAAAGGAAAAAATGGAAAAAGTTACGCTTCCGGCAGGACTTGAACCCGCAACCTCCGCAATCCGCGCGTTTGCTCTTAAACAATTGAGTGTCTACGTAGATGGAAAAATGCAAAATAATAAATGTACCAATCAAAATTGATTGATTAAAATTTTTGAACATTTTCATTCAGTCGCAAATCTTATAACTTGTAGCACGCGGTAATAGTATGGTTTCTTTATCGGCATTTAATTAGAAAATAAAGTTAATGACTTAAAGACACATCTGTGCCGTATTAATTATTGATAGACAGTATAGACACCCACTTTTCGACCTATAGGGTAACTAGTTTAGTACTATAGGCGCGGAGGAGTGAGCCGATGGTGCGCAAAGACCACGACAGGATGCGGGAGAGATGGATCTCCGTCTCCGTCGCGGTCCACTTCTACAGTCGGATCATGCTAAGTCTGCATGACAGTTATAATAACAGTGTCATCATTCATGAGAAAATATGATGTTTATAATAATGCTCCTACACTTTGTTATATTTAATATTCAAATCGTTGTAAAGTTAGCTTAGACGGACTCTACGATTATGTTAAATACGCGCCCAACCTAAAAGATTGCAAAATGGTTATAGTTTTAAGGATATTTGGATCACAAAATGTTATATTGAACGCCATGCCGTCGGCAAATAATGACAAAATAAATATGCACTTTTTTATCCCCTTTTGTACCTTTCTTCTTCTTTCCCGATCATGACCTCCAGTGCGGTTCATTCTAATTGTGGGTGATGTGCATATCACACATATCTCATGAAATCGGTTTCGCCATTATGGGTTGATATTCGGCCCCTAGGAAAATTCTGATTGCGGGTTCCTTCTACACTCATATAATTACTTATCACGCAACGGTGGTCCATCTCGCCATCATGAGCTATCTCCCTTACGGTTTACATAATGTGCAAATGTTAAACCACGGCGTTACACCTTGCCACGGTGGGCCATCCTACTCGGGTATCCCCGGTATCTGATTGCGGGTTGTCGTGACGCTCATACCTTACGTCACGCTTGTTTTGCGATAAAAGGTAACTCTTAATTACATTACACCATGATAAACCATTAAATATAGTGATAGAAAAACTTTGTATTCTTCTTGCCTTGTTGCCGGCCCCCGAGTGTTTTCAAATGCTTTTCATATTTTTTATTGTGTCAAGTGAAAACAACGGGTATGTGACATAAGCGGCATGTTTATACAATATACATGAATATTTGATGTCGAATTTGGCAACACCATCAATAAATAAATAAATGTTATGTTATAGGACATTATTACACAAATTGACCAAGTCTCTCAGTAAGCTTAATAAGACTTGTGTTGTAGGTGCTTAGACCACTATATATTTATTATGCAAATACTTATATACATAGAAAACACCCATGACTCAGGAACAAATATTCGTGCTCATCACATAAATAAATACCAGATTCAAATCGAATCCGGGACCGTCGGCTTCATAGGCAAGGTACGAGCGTAGGAGGAGCGGAGGAATATTTAGTATAGGTAATTTATTAAATTACTTGTATAACCGGGTCTATAGCCAATTTATTGTATTACATTTATTTACTCTAAGTTTCGACACAGGTTTCACTGGTCATGATCGCGGGTAACTGATGTCAGTCATATGATATCCCAGTAAAATGTCAAAACAGAGTTGTGCCACTACCCGACGAACAGTCTATGAAAAAGTTTTGAGTAGACATCACGTTTTCAAACCACCCACTACACAAGAAGCCCCTGGCGTCCGTTGGCTCGTTGGGTAGATGACATTCGGAAGATTGCGGGTCACTTCTGGATGAGATTAGCTCAGATCGGGACAAGTGGCGTACTTGAAGAGAGGTCTATGCTCAGCAGTGGGCGATAAAGGGCTGATATGATGATGACGATGATGACTACACATATGTTAATTATTTCCCAGTCCAATAGATAAGTAGGTAATTTTTTACCTGAATTGCAACACCTTATATTTAATATTACTGAGTGACGCAGCAGAAACCTGTTATGTAGCGAAAATGATTAATAGTTTACAAGATTATTATTATTGTCAGTATGTAAGTCTGTAAGGTCTACCTATAGGCCTAGTTGCCTAAAAATAAACGGTAAGTATTTGATTCGTTGAATGTGATTGCATGAAACTGATAAAGATTATAAATTACGTGTTAGCATCATTCGGGAGCGTGTCGTGTGGTGAGTGAAGACATCGCGAGAGCGTTTCTCTGCCTAGATTTATGGCCTTTCCAATACGCGCCGAGAATAATATGTCTCTCGCAATGCTCTCTATTCACGATTAGGTAGCGTTCTCGAAATATCTTCATCAGCTAAGTGTTAATTCCTTACTTATCCATACGGCCGGATGTCGAATAACGCATCAGGTTAAAAAAAACCTCTGAATTCTAATGGCGCTGCGCTGGCCACTTTATGAATGAATTTTATTGATATAATGTGCATGTTCATACAATTTTGCAGCTTCTTCAGAGAGTTCTTCGCCACATTCCAAAAGGGGCAAGGAGTATCGCTGCTAGTAAGTTATGTAATATCATTGATAATTGCATTACAATTAATGGAGTAAACGAATGGTACGCTCTCCTATCTTTTTCCTATAGGGCATTACGAACTCCTGAATCAGTTGAAGCAGGATCTCTTACCGCGAAAGTTAAGGCAAATATAGATGCTTTCTCTTACTTAGCGTCCGCTGAATGTACGGCGGCTCACAGGTCCCTGTCACTGACTAAGTTAATTGAAGCCAAAGTCCATGAGGGCGATCTAAGGGGAGCTGTCCGAATACTTTTGAGCGAAGACACAATTGCTCCTCAAGGACCTGACACTCTCACAGCATTGCAATCAAAACATCCGGCTCCGTCTCGTCCTCTCTGTTTCCCAGCTGAGCCAGATCTGAACTGCCCAACCCTATCAGTTAAAGTTGAGGATGTGGCTTGGGCAATAAACTCGTCCTTTCACAGTGGATCAGCAGCAGGGTTGGATGGCATTCGGCCAGACCTCTTGAAGGAGCTGACATCTGGCTCGGCTGGAGACAGCGGGGTACGTCTTTTGGAGTCCTTAACCAAACTTTGTAATTTTTTACTTAGCGGAAAGTTACTTGCTGAAGTTTGTCCTTATTTATATGGGGCTACTCTTTGCGCTTTAAGGAAGAAAGAGGGAGGGGTGCGTCCAATAGCAGTAGGGTGCACATTCCGACGACTCGTCGCTAAGCTTGGATGCCGCGCGGTAAGAGAGCAGATGGCAGATGGCTTCCTACCTTCAACCACTTCAGGTGGGTTTTGGGACACCTTTGGGTTGCGAAGCGGCGATACATGCAGTGCGTAGTTTTGCATTAGATTCAGAAAATGCAGGTAGTGTGATAGTCAAACTAGACCTAAAAAACGCTTTTAACTCTGTTGAGAGGGACGTCTTATTAAAAGAGGTAAGTGAGAATATTCCATTTCTCTACCCCTTCCTCCACCAGGTCTATCACCTACCTTCCAACCTCTTCTATGGTTCCAGTCGTATTATGTCTCAAGTGGGTGCTCAACAAGGAGATCCGTTGGGTCCCCTCACTTTTAGCCTCTCAATACAAAAAGCAATCGCTGAGCTTAAGTCCCCGCTCAACATTTGGTACCTCGATAATGGTACCATTGGAGGTAAACCAGAAGAAGTAAAGCGAGACTTGCTTATTTTGCTTCCGCGCCTTAAGGATCTGGGGTTGGAAGTTAATGCGTCCAAATGTGAATTTTTTGCGTGCGGGTTGGAGTCATCTTCTTTCTTCCCCTCCTTCTCATCGGTATTGCCTGGGCTAAGGGAACTTAGCTCTAACTCTTTTACTTTACTCGGAGCCCCTTTATTTCCATCTGCAGTACCCGAGGCTCTGCTAAGGCGAAAAGAGCTCCTTCTGCTTGCTGGCGAACGCCTCAAGGACATCAATCCGCATGTAGCTTTGGTTCTATTACAAAAATGTTTTGCCGTACCTAAGGTAACCTATCTTCTGCGTACGGCCCCCGTGTGGTTATTTCCTGACGATATCGATTGCTTCGATGCCGCTATAAAGTTATCAATAGAGTCTTTGGTAAACATCTTTATGAACGAAAACCAGTGGACACAAGCAGCCCTTCCGGTCCGTCACGGTGGCATTGGCGTGCGGCGTATAAAAGACGTGTGCCTGCCAGCCTTTCTGGCGTCGGCCCATGGGGTGGCAGACCTTGTTGCTAATATTGTACCAAAAAATGGCGACAGAGTGTGCATACCCCATGTGGCGGACGCCTTAAGGGCATGGTTGTGCATCAACCCGGGAGCAACTGTGCCAGAGAACCCAAAAATTCAGCGTGCATGGGACGACACTCTCTCAAAAGCTACATTAGACAACCTCATTATGAGCGCCGCGGGAGTGGACCGTGCAAGGCTTCTGGCAGTGTCGCAACCAGAATCAGGGGCATGGTTGCACGCGTTGCCTTCGCCCCAATTGGGCACCTTACTCGACAGTGACTCACTGCGCGTGGCTGTTGCTCTCCGCCTGGGCTGCGATGTATGCCAACCACACTTTTGCATCTGCGGTTCCATGGTGGGTGCTGACGGCCACCACGCACTGAGTTGCCGACGTTGCGCAGGTAGGCACTCGCGTCACCATGCCCTCAACGATACTGTCCAGAGGGCCCTTAGGTCGGCTGGTGTCCCATCGGTGCTTGAGCCCCCTGGTCTTAGCCGCACCGATGGCAAACGACCCGATGGCCTGACCCTAATACCATGGGAACGGGGGCGGTGCTTGGTGTGGGACGCTACGTGCGTCAGCACCTTCGCCGCCTCCCACATCAGCCGTACCTCGCGCACGGCCGGAGCGGCAGCCGAAACGCAAGCGGCTTTAAAGAGGCAAAAATATGCCCCTATTTGCCCAGGCTACATATTCGTTCCTTTCGCTGTGGAAACGGCGGGTTGCTGGGGAGCGGACGCAAAACGTTTTATACGCGAACTAGGCCGTCGTCTCAGGCAAAAGGGGGAGGGTCCCCGCTCCGAGTCGTTCCTAGTGCAAAGGCTGTCCATGGTAATTCAGCGTGGAAATGCTGCGAGTATCATGGGCGCCTTTGCACCCGGGACGGTGGGGAGCGGTTTGTTTGTGTAAATTTTAAGTTTTAATAATATAATAATATGTTTTTATTTTTATGTTTATATCCTAGATATAGTTTGATTCAAGTCCTATGCTCAAAATACACATTGAGCCAATGCTAAATGCGCTAAATGAAACAGTGAGTTCGAGTTCAAAAGTCAGCTTTAGAATTAGCATAGAGAAATAAATAGGTAAGCTAAGAGTGCTCAGCTCACTCCATTCATATATAGAAACCCATTAATAATAAGTTGTAAACGAGCTTTGCGAAAACTTTTTTGTAATAAGATTTAAGCTTCATAAACATTAAGTTAAAACTATTTTAGACTTATTAATATTACGTTTTACCATACCTCCCATAAAACTTATTTATGGAACTACACTAGCTCTTATATATTTATTTATGGAATTAGGTAATTAAGAGACAACAAGTGGTCATTTCGCCACACAAATGTACCTACTGGCCTCTTTCCTTTATCGGACAATTTTTATATCTTTTATTTTTTAAGCGTTAGAGCTTTTCGAAAATTACCTAATACGGTCTAATTGACTAGGCCTCAAAGATAAGTCTAGTAATCATCTGATATCAATTAGCGCAAAACAATGTTTGTGAAATGTGTGTGTTGCTGTCCTTGTCGAGTTATACACAGAGGAAGTCTTATCTGAGTTTTTATATTCCAACGTAACGTAAAATTACAGTCGAACTAGCCAGTTTAGTTTCCAGTCATTCAGGACAAATGTAGAACTTTTATACCATTTCAACTAAAATGACAATCGGCTGTGTAAATTGGGACAATCGTCATCCTAGTATCAGAAACCAGAAACATAATAAAAGTTTTTCCCAAAAAAGAAATTGGTACAAGTTTTTATCGCTGACTATACTTTTTTTTAATATACTACGTCGGTGGCAAACAAGCATACGGCCCGCCTGATGGTAAGCAGTCTCCGTAGCCTATGTACGCCTGCAACTCCAGAGGAGTTACATGCGCGTTGCCGACCCTAAACCCGCCCCCCCTCGTTGAGCTCTGGCAACCTTACTCACCGGCAGGAACACAACACTATGAGCAGGCAAACTAATACTCATCACAATTAGTTTACGTTGTTCTATCACATAGTTCCCAAGGCCACCTCCTGTCTCCATCATCAGATCAGCTCCATTTCATCATAATATTGCATTGTTATCGAACCCTAAATAATTCATGGAAATCGTCACGTGACTTTTCGTGGCATCTGTCATCCGGATAAATGTTTAAATGGTACCGAAATGAAATTCCTTGACCGTACGATCTTGGCTAAGCCCCCTATCCTCCTTCACCATCTGCTAGACATCGTCAATATCGTTGCTTGAAGAAGATGACAATAAACGAAGTCTACTGACGAAGGAAAGCAAACATTTCTATCTTGATTTATTACCTTTCGACCAAGAATGTTAATGCTCCATTCAGCAGCAACGTACTCGTGAACACTCCTTTTTAGGCGCTAATAGCAACGCCATTGGAGCTGCTGCAGGAATGTGTAGGGGCGTGAAACTTTCCTCGTTTCAGGTGTTAATGTTTTATTGTCTACAGGCTGTTCGCAATGGACGCATGTTCGAGTAATAGTACCTGAATGTCTAGGTAATTGTTTGAGACGTACAGAATGTGTCGTAATGTATCATATGCCATGTTACTCGGCAATTTATGTTTCCGTAGTGTGAATGCGCCAGTTTCGTTTACCATATAAGTAAGTAATAGCTGCAACTCGAATGTTTAGGCAAAACACGACAGGTAGCAAACTAGAAACCAGGTTCTTTTCGAGTTATGTAGAGTATCCACTTAAAGATATTTGAGGTTCCTGAATATCCTGATAAATAGATTGTGTATTATTTCGTTTTGGGAAACCTTGTTATACTTTATACCTAAATGTTGAAACAGGGTTATTTGAACGTAAAACAACAATTCGGAGGAGTTTCCTTCCTGTTCTTATTTTGAACTGGTAGTCGATCATAATTTAACAATTTGTTATGGTTTGAACTGGTTTCGACACGACCTTGACGATCGTCTTGGCGATTTGCGCGCATCTCATACACGACAACCACTTATTTTCGCATGCTATGCACCAATCTTCAAGGTCTTTTCAAAATTAGATGAACATCGTAACGAATCGGTTAATCAGAATCGTGTGGAGAGGGCTATGTCACCATTGTCACGTTTCTTGTCCTTTTTTTGGTAACGGTTTTATTACACGTTATAGCAGTTTTAAGATCTAGCCGAATAGGACGGTAAATTTAGAGATTTTTCTCTAACTTCAAGTTACAGAGATAATACATTGTTGCTTGGTGCTAATAAATATAACGAAAACATGTAGCGACCACCCTGTGTGAGATATAGTGAGCACTCGCAATGACTTCATCTGCCGAGGATTTGCAAGTTAGATCTTATGAAGACGAATACCCCTTTAATGCTAATACTTAAACCACTAATTACTCTTATCGAGATTCACACCCTCATTCGAAACGAAACCTTATATTTATGGCACAAGATTGTTTATGAAAGACACGGTTTGTATGTGATACGATCTTATGACTGCTAGCGAATGTGTTATGATGACACGAGTGATGGATTGAAGTTTTTATTATTCACGAATATAAATATTTAATCGATTATTGTCTCGACTAAATTTTATCGATTCATGGTAATAGCCTCTTCAATTGTCACGCTACGATTAAGCCAGTTTTTTGTTTGGAGTTTATATGAAACAATGCAACATTGAAAACAATTCATACATCATTTTCCTTATAGCTCAGGTTTTTGTGAGTTTGATGAAAGTGCATTTGGTAAGCAATAAACTCGGTGGCAGTAACTCGATTAGCGTCTGTCATCCGTCATTTTAACTGTGACAGATGGAACAAGTGGTCAATTATTCCTGAAAAACTGGTAAGGTCCTGCCACGCTTTTTTATGAGCGCAGTTGGTTGTTAAAATAACTCGAGAACATCAGCCGTACATAGTTATTTAACGACATTGTAGCTAATAAGGTATTTGTTTTATAAGGGCATACAGGGTTGTTTCATGTCTCGTGCTAATATTGATACCCGAACCACCTAAAGATTCCAAAATTGAACCATGGAATCTTGAGTGCTGCGAGGGTTTCAAGGCTAACGTGTTAAACATACTTTGCTCCCGAGACAAACACAATTTTATTTTATAATGCTAATGTTTGGAAAATACTAACAGTAAACTAAACAAATCAAATTCAAATTATGTAATTACGTGACTCAGCCCATCCGAATAAAATCTGGAAAATAGGCACTTACACCAGATCGGGTAGAATGAAACTACGAGTACATAGTTTCTGGACAATTGTTGCGCCAGCCCTTGTGGAATCAACCTGTATAAATCGGTAACTATCAAATCAATATTCACTAATACGTCAATCTAAAAACAGGATTATAATGATATTCTAAAAAATACATTCGAATGGGGGGATTGGTTTCTGCAAAAGGGGTAAACACATTATAAGAATAAGGCCATTTCTGTAGATAATACGATATAGTTAACGATCTGCCGGATCCTGTTTGTCTTATTTGAGTCTCAAGTACTAAAACATGTACCCCGACTGTAAGGGTGCATAAAAATTAGCTTTAGATTCCCTTAACTTTGCGATGGCTACAGAAAACGCACGAACGTGTTACACATACTACAGACATGTATGACACAATTAAGGGAATGACACTTATTATTTTTGACAGAACAGGGATCGCCGTAAAACTCACACGAGCTCTCACAACTCGGCGAGGCTGTTGACAAAATTGTTTGACCATCTGTAAGCCTTATTACAACAAAATAAGGTACATAATGACCTAACTGGTCAGTGTCAGTGTATTGTTTTTAGTACAGTGACTAAAATACCAAAAGTGATTGTCGGCTTCGGTCCAGTTTCGGTGATACCGTTTCTTTCGAGGCCCTTGTAGTCGCCGATCGTTTTTCCGCGCGACGCCGAGCGCGGCGGAGTCGGCCCGCGCGCTATGCAGCACAGCACAAACATTTACGCTGGAGTTAAGTCGGGTGCAAGGGCGAACCGGTATAAAGTGACCTCCTAGGCACGGGGCCAGTCCAGGTGGCTTCAAGCCTGGAGATGTCGGTCAGCACGACAAGGTAGAGAACAGAAGCCGATGGAGAGAAGCCATTAAGAAACTTCGTTAATTTCGAATTCAATTTCGAGTAGAACTTTAATTCGAAATTAATTGATAAATCGATGTGATTGCTAGTCGCAGTTACGCGACGAAGAGATTTTGATTGACTTCCATTGACAGACGCCATAGATGCAACCGATGTCGTTTCTGTGTCATCTTCTTCATGACTTCACGTTCCCTTTTTAGGGTTCCGTAGTCAACTAGGAATCCTTATAGTTTCGCCATGTCCGTCTGTCTGTCTGTCTGTCTGTCCGAGGCATTGCTCAGTGGTCGTTAGTGCTAGAAAGCTGAAATTTGGCATGGATATATACATCAATAAAGCCGACAAAGTCGTACAATAAAATCTAAAAAAATATTTTTTTTAGGGTACCTCCCCTTTACGTACGTACGTACGTAAAGTGGGGGTAAAAAATTTTTTTTTTGCTTCATCATTATGGTGTGGGGTATCGTTAGAAAGGTCTTTCAAAACTAATAGGGATCTTCTACAAACATTTTTTTATTACATGAATATGTTCGGAGATAATCGCTCCGAAAGAAAAAAAATGTGTCCCCCCCCTCTAACTTTTGAACCATAGGTCAAAAAATATGAAAAAAATCGTGGAAGTAGAGCTTAAGAAAGACGTATTATATGAAAACTATAGCGGGCATGATCTGTTTAGCTGTTTTTGAGTTATTACAAAAAGTTTACCCTTCATAGTAAAAAGACGTACATCCACAGTTCATCCCTTGGTTAACAATCTACTATACTTTAAGCTCCATTTTAGCTTATTGTGACGGAAAAGTAACTACGGAACCCCACTCTGAGCATGGCCCGACATGCTCTTGGCCGGTTTTTATTATTTACCTAGGTTTGTTTGTTTAAAGGCCAGAGCACACCGGGTACGTGTGCGTGCGCTAAAATGTAGGAGCCATGAACGCACACGGCAAGCAAGCGGTGTGTCGTCACCACGTCGTCTGTATATTACAACGTGCATATACGTCTACGCACATACATACGGTGTACATAGGCCTTTATTTGAGAAGAAGCTAAAAACATTAACAGCTTAGTGGTAGGTTTTTGAATTGAAAATTATGTAATATTACGACCGTCAGTGATCAGGAAACCGACGATTGACAATCGCGATTGTCTTGGAGCCGGCAAACGACATTGAGAATTTTGACAACATGTACAGGAATTTGGACCCGAGTATGTCCTAAACTACGTCCAAAAGAGAGTAATGGGCACTGTGAATGTCATTTCACTTTGAGTGGTAGGACACAGCACAGCGGATGTCATTCCAGATCTAGAGCATAGCGCAACTGGGGAAGTACCTCCACCTTACAGAAAACCGCAGCCAAGTAACACTTGACCCTACTCATAGTGTTGTGTTCCTGCCGGTGAGTAAGGTACCAGAGCTCAACGAGGGTGCGGAGTGTTAAGGTTGGCAACGCGCATGTAACACCTCTGGAGCAGGAGCAGTCTGCTTACCATCAGGCGTGCCGTATACTTGTTTGCCACCGACGTCGAATAAAAAAAGTACAGCGAACCCCTTAGAGTCCGTCTCAATTAATTTTGCCCCGACTTGAACAAAAAATGAGGGAGTGTCATCGTAAATATTTTCATATTTTGATATTAGCAGACTTTGTCATTGCAATGCAGAGTTATCTTGGTCCGGCCCAGACTGGTGCATCCCATCTTCCGACTTGTCCCTCTCTGAACGAGACCCCCGAACTTAATTGCTCGGTATCATCGCATACTAAAATGCCCTTTCGTTTTTTACCCGCCCATAATGACATAATCGTGGCCGCGCGGATGCGACCCGCGCTTTTTGCCACACCATCTGCAAATGCCATAACTGCGGAAAGAGCTATATATGTGGCTAATTAAGACATTAAATTAATAGGCATCGATGAGAGTGTTATATAGTTCAAATATAGCAGGTAATGTTATACAATTAAACAGAATAGCGGACATTGTTGACAGGTTAGTGCACACTATTCTTATATCGTCCCGGCCGTTAATTTCTTAATCGGTAATGAGGTAAGAAATTATCTTTCAGTCTATTAATTAGCTCTAGGAGCTTAAAATTCTATTGTACTACTAAATTACCCTTAAACAGTCTTTTTGTTTTCGTTATGAAGTATTGTTTTAACCTTAATCAACCTGGCTACCCTCGTTGTCGGAGGTTCGACGCCCGCCTCGGTATCAAAGCACTCAAATCAAATTACCAACCCTTGCCGTAATGTGTGTCTTTAGGCCGCAAACTGACGAGTGCCTATTCTAGGGGTCAATTATGCAAGTTACCCCGCGGCGGGCGGGTTAAGTGTTGCCATGTTGACGTCACGTCGGATATGGAAATACATGTAGGTACGTAATTTCTAATGCTTAGAATTACAGTAAATGGAAAAACTGTCTGGGGCGAGACTCAAACTCGCTACTCCGGGATACCAGCCCACCGCTTGACCAACTGAGCTACCGAAACTTACCCTTCGACAGCGAATATTTCAACCAATCTTTCCTATGCGTCTTTAAGGAGACCGCCTAGCGACATCTACCATAAGAGACCTAATGTCAGGTGCGGCAAGTTGAACACTAGAGCAAGAGGTGTTCACCGGGTACCAATGTACCAGGCTAATATTAAGATGAGAAGTGTGTTCATTTTTAACATTGAACTATGCCATTGAAGGTGAAGTACATACAGTCAGGAAAAATTTGTATTTTATTTGTTTGTAGCTGAATAAATCAATATAATTATGAGCTATACGTCCAATTTAGAACAAGAACATATTGGAATAGGGAAGGATTGAGACGAGGGGTCAATTTGCTAAACTGAATCACATGATGTTTCATACTTTAACATGCCATTTTTTCTGTTATCTTACTTAGTGGTTGTTTATCCAAAATATGAAATTAAATAGCTATAGTGATCTATTGTCATTTTTTCACTTGAAAAACTTCTTCGCATCATATCCTGTTTAATGTTTTTAATGTTAATAATATTAAATATATAATGTTTTGTTTAAAAAAATGTTATGAAATAATTCAATTGTTTAATGAACGTATATTAAATTATATACATATGTTTTTTAATGTAAAATGTGCCTTGTAAAATATGTTTTTACCTTTAAAGATTTGTATTCTGTATTCTGTATCAGAAGTAGTTATTACCAATCGAGAGAATATCTCAATTACACCTTTTAACAGCATATAAAATAAGAGATAGATTTACAGTGCAAATAAGGTATCCATACAAGTAAATCACCGACGCCGTAACAGGTACCGCCCATTGAACTAATTTTATTTTTAAATACCCCCTCAATTAAAAAGTGTTAATTACTTAATACCCCTGAGAACAGGAACGGATTCACCAATTAAACTACTATTTATCAAATTCTACATCTTCGTTATTGTCACGGTAAAAAAGCTGCGAACGGCGGCCATATTGGTCGGCCATTTTATGTAGTAATTGCGCGAGATGGCGGCGGGCGGGTGGAAGGGGGAGCAAAAAGCCGGGAAAGTGTTAATCGGTCCAGATTCGCGGCTAACGAAGTGCGATTGCGCGTAATTACGCGTCCCTGCGCGAGCGCGTAATTGCGGGAACCGATGGCTACTGATGTTATAATGTGATACACATCAACAGGCTGTCGGGACGCACCTAATCAAAGGAATGAGGCTAAACGCGCAAAGCTTAACACAGGTGCTGTAATCAGATTTGCCTAATCGGAATTTTGTTTGTTTCCCGACAGCTGGAACAATTTATAATGTGTGGGTTGTTATCCTCATATGAAGTTTCTAACTAAACAGTACCTACTTTGATCCGATATTTAAATGACAGCGCAGAGCTCGCGGCTGCTCGGACCAAAAACGTCAACTTTGTTATAGGTCCTCTGGTTCGTATTTTTTGCATCATTAAGGCACACACTGCGCAGAAATACCCATAAAATTAAGGTCTTAAGGAGTTTATAACGGCAAATACTTAATGAGTAGCGTAGCGGTCTAGTTTAGAACAAGAAATAAAAGAAGAAGATGGATAATTGCCAAGGAGGGAAAGAATCGTGCTATACAATTTATATTATTTCATTTTATGCCGCACAAAATGCCCGTTAAAAATTCTCATTTGGATTTTAGTGGAGTTTCTTGAATGCTTATAAAGTACGTAGCAAGGTAGAGTGGCTTTTATCCGCTAACTTGCCGACAAAGATTTAGACAATAAGAAATTTGGAAACTGTATCCATGTGAATAATTTACAGAAATAAACAAATTTTATTTACTTGAAATATTATGAAGGAAGGCGAAAGGTGTCTCAAAGAAGACATACACAGTGGCGGTACCAACGCCTCAGCAGTACCTAATGTCAGGGTGCGTAGACAACATGCCAATCGTTCACGCTCCGTAGCGTAACGTAGTTATCTCTCTCTATCACTCTTCCATATTAGTGCGACAGACACAGTTGTGCCTTGTAGGCTACAGAGTGTTAACGCTTGGCACCTTGTCTAAGCTCCCAGTTGACATCCGATCGTCACTATTAGAGACGGAAGCATATTTCTCCAATTGTATCAATCTTAAAAACGCCAATATTATATTAAACAGGTTATTTCCAACTTCCAAGTGTTCCATTCCAACGAGTCTTACGTAATGATTGCAACTGTCACTTCAAATCATATTTTTTGTTCTCCACTCTGTACCTCTACATAAGCTTATTTTAACAGACATTCTGTCAAAGAACAATTTCACAATTCTTCCCTCCATACATAAATAACCAAACATCAGGAATTATGACCATAAAAGGGATATATCTTATTCGAAAGGCCGTCATAAGGCCTTCGGTGGGCGAGCGTTTGTCGGCGAGCGGTCGCAAAAACTGCGCATGTCAACTCTACTATTCAGATCCGAATAGTCTTATGCTGATACAATACTTGTATCAAGTCCGTCCTTTTGGTTCAGCATAGTACTCTCCGCCATTGACTGCTTCGGAAAGATTCCGCATTAGGAAGCCATACATATACAGGATGTTTTTGTTATCACTGACCGAACTCAGCTCTGAGGGGTGAATATGTAGGTCGGACTGAACAACTTTTAATTTGGGTTCAATCCCTAAGTCGCGAAAAAGAAATCCGACGTAAAAAAATACAAATTAAAATTTGCATCTAGCCTAATTACTGCCAGAGTATGGGACAGTCCACTCGGTCGGCAATATTTGCCCGGATGCTGTTAGGACTGCCACGGACGCGCCGCAACATCGCGAACGCTGCTTCACCGAAATATACGAGACGGCAGATTTTTTTTTCGCAATTTCAGGGTTGGCCCCATTGTAACAATTGTTCAGTTTGACCTACATATTCATCCCTCAGAGTTTGGTCAGTGATAACAAAAGCACCATGTATAACCCTATACTTATCGAATGCGAAAAGTCGTATGTCATTATAGAACCTGTATAAATAAACCCAGTCTATTTAGTGTACCCTGGTGCCTCTTCGTCATTGATTGCCTCCAAAAGATTCAGCGTAAGAAATCAATATATGTAACTACAGGAAGATTGGGAAAATGAACTTTCCGAGGGAAAAACTTAGCTATCAGTATAAGTTTTCGTCTACGTATTAAGCTATCGTGTCCCATGATAGGTATATCATGAACATCAATAGAGATCTTTTACATATAAGATACATTGAGGTAACTTCAAAAGCGGGATAATTTGTAAATATATATAAAACCAGAACCACTTCATACTTTAGCAACACTTAAGCTACAAACCAAAATAAATGTAATATACGCAGAAAGAAGACCAAGGCCGTCAGTGTTGCTGCAGTGCTCCAAGTCTGGAATCGAATTAGCGACCTCCGTTTACGCGACAGATGTCTGAACCACTTGGCCACTCGGTCACGGTGGCATGAGTCGAAATACTCGAAATTTCCAATCTTTCTTGAAATAACACAATTCAAATTATTTAATAGAAAGTAATTTAATTTGTTCTTAGAGTAACACTTACGCTACTGCAAAGCTTACTCTCCGTTGCTACAGTAGAAAGTACTTCTAGTTTAGAAGATATTCTCCATTTTGAAAATTACCCCGCTTTCGAAGTCACCCCATTGCACCTTACGCGTTAATTAGATACTATTATGCTGCTGAAACTTATTACTGAGTTGTATAATAGCCACTTAACAGTACAGAAGTCATTTTAATCCTTTCGTGCATACAATACAAGTCGTAAATGAATACATAAATGTATGGGACAATCTTACACATATTACATAGCATAGTCCTACGGTAAGCTCATCAAGGCTTGTGTTGTGGGTAAATACGGACGAGCCAATGCGTGATGTGGTGACAACAAATCTTGTCATATCTTCCATCTAGTGTGCAGGTCATCTGTGCTCTCGGCTTTCGGCGCGCCGCCTCCGTAAGCGATCTAATGCGTGCGATCACAAGATTTATACCTTATGCTTTTTGCGCCTTCGAGAAATATCTAGATTTAATTACTTGCTGCTTTTTAAGGAGGCTCAAACGGCACGAACATGTTCTGCTGAGGCAAAAGGATTCGACAGCAACCTGAATAAGTACTTAGTACCCTACCTTACCTTAGTATCTATTTTTGTACTATTGATATGCTTTCCTCTTAAAGTGTTTGCAATTATCATTATCATTCGGATCAACTGTATCTACCTACCTATACATATTTTATGCATAGTATTTCTTTCTTATGACTAGTATTTCTATACTAGTAACGTGGCTTTTCGTTGGCGCTTGTCGATTGTACGATTGTCATCATGGTTAGGCCCCAAGATGTTCCTAGTCAAAGTCATTGAAAAATGCATCATTGTATAGTTTATAGTATATTTACAAATTTTCTAAATACACAGGCAGGTACATACTAGGGGTACATAATAGCCTACACGCTACATACCACGCCAGCCATTCTGAAAAATTATGTTTGCGTTAGTGTTAATGTTACTTAAAATTGCAACTCTATGCATTATTAAGTTTTGATTGGCGTTTTCTGTCAACGATTGCCATCTTGGCTAGGCCCCCTTGTTACTGCAGTAGGTATCCGTTTTTTTTTTAACACCAAGAAGCGATTTAAAGTGCATTTATTTCTTAAACGGCCGCATAAATCTTAGCATTTGTTTCACGTCTTAATCCCACTTATTTTATTCCCGTATAATTTGGGGCCTCGTGTGTATCGGTATCAATCGATTTGGACAAAAACAGCGGTTTGATTTCAATCTGTACGATTTATTCCACACCTCGCCGCACCGCCCACAAGAGAGTCATTCGAACATCTATATATGCGATTAGTTATTTTTTATGATTAGGAGGCAAACCAGCAGACGATTCGCCTGATGGTACAAACACCGGCGACAGAGGCGTTGCAAGTGCGTTGCCGGCCGTTAAGATGGAAGTATGCTCTTTTCTTGAAGGTTTGAAGGTCGTATCGGTCCGCAACTACCACACGGGCAACAGTTCATTGCACAGGTTAGCTGAGCGAGGCAGGAACTTTATTCGCAAGATATCTAGCTTGATGAAAATAAGTTTTTAAACAAGCTTTTATCGCTGACTGTACTATTCTTTCCACAAGCAACTAATACTCATCGAGACAATTTTAAAAACCCTAAACATAATTAGGTTGCGTTGTTTTATCACAGAGTTCCTATGGCCACCTCCTGTCTCCATCGTCAGATCAGCTCTATGTCAAAATAATATTGCATTGTCATCCGATTTATACATGCATTAATGCAAATTTTCAGCTCAATCGGAAACGGGATGGATCAAATTTAACTTGTAAGATTTGATTACAGACCGACAGACAGACGACGGGACAGGTGAAACTAAATAAAATCTTGTAAAATGTGAATAAATATGACAGATTTTCTAAGTACCTATCCGACACACAACACACACAAGTTTTGACGAAAGTTGTTTTTACTAAAATATTAAAATAAAATTACTTTATTTGAAACAACAAGACAACCTTAAAACTCCCAGATGTTCCATGTTATTATTATGGATACTTAATTTGTAGAAAGCAATGTTGAAACTAAAACTTTACAGTTTTAACCATAAATAAATGGCGACTAAGAGTAAGAATTTTGATGTGAGTTTAATGAAATGTAATTAATTTACGGATATTGAAACTAAAACATGCAAATAATAGAGTTTAAGATGCTTATACGGTCATGTTTGTTCTTAAAAAATGCGTTTGCAGATTACGAAGTAATGAAGGCAAAATTTAAATAATAACATATATCAAATACCTATTTAGTATTCCATGTGTATTTCAAATTTCTAACGATCTTGTAAAGTCAAAGTTTTGAAGACATGCCCGGGTGATACCAAAATGAGATCAAAGTGGCACCAATTTTAAGTTTGAATCGGCCACCATGCTTCACAACTAACCACCGTCGGGACATCTTGATACGACGCTTTGAGTACGCCGATGCACGCTATTCTGACCCTTATGCTCCTTTAAGGACCAGGGAGCCTACCGCGAACACCGAAGTTCGCAAATTGCGAGCATCTTTCTCTTTTACTCCAATTAAGGCGTAATAGACTGACAGAAATAGATGTCCGCAATTTGCAAACTTCGGTATTCGCGGTAGGCCCTCAGTTTTCTGAACAGTCGATAAAGCTGTGTCCGTATTCGGTGATGGTCTTTTGTTTCGTGAAAGTGCAGTAAACGTTTTATCGTGGTGTCCGGAATGCGTGAATTTCTTTGGTCCTTTGTTTGATGTTTGGAAATTGTTGAATGGTCATATTAAGTGTGTTTCATCTGCCATTGTTCAGACAAATCTTTCTTACAATTTGGATTCGGGCTACTATTAGTCGAGATGCCTGCATTTTAAGAATGGATATAATATCCCCATTTACATATTAATATCTTAATACAAAAACTGCTATCGTGGAGATCGCACGGATACAGGTTACTATCAGAAGAGTTTTAATGAAATAGTTTTCTTTCTCCAGAAATGGAATTTTATAGAAAAATTACCGTTAGTTCGTTAGATTCAAAAAGCTATTCTTCCCTCTTAAAAGTGCGTGAGATGCTGAGATGACAAGGACGTATCAATACCATACCAACCAACCATACCTAAATGACAAGTTAATAAATTTTGAATCCGGCAAAATGAATTCTATGTCTGGAGAAACGAAGAACTTAGCAAACTCGGTGCCGTCGACTGGACAGAAACGGCTTTGGATAGAGAAGCATGGTGGTCTTTGGTGTCGGAGGCCAAGATCCACTTCGGGTGCGCCACAGTAGTAAGTAAGTAAATTCTGAACCGAGCTCCTGTATAACAAATTGCGGCTTGTAGGTAAGTTATATCCCACCAAAAACATTTTCATGTAAAATGTTGCCAAGACGAAACTTCGAAGACGAAGGCTCGCAGTTCGCACTATCAAAAAGTATTAGCTCGCAGTATCAGATCTCATGTAGAGCGAAGCTCCTAACTCTACAACTCGTTAGCATAAAGCAGCCGTTTTCACAAACTCTACACCTTACCTAGTCAAAGTATGTGGCTTGGCCGTTTCGTTACTACAAGAACTATCGTACACCAGAAAAGTGATGAACAGTGCAGATTACATCTTTTACGTTAGGCCCATGTGATGAATGAATGCGAATGAATGAATTTTCAGATCTCGATCTTGGGACGAAAAATCTATCTAGCTAGGTCGTATCTCTGGGAAAACACGCATTTTAGAGTTTTATACATTTTCCGAGCAAGGCTCGGTCTCCCAGATATTAAAAACCTATATTGCATAGGTACGATGTACTTTAAGTCGGTTTTCTTTTTATTTGTGATAAAAATATTTCGAAAATAACAATGTATGTACCTAGTAAGTAAATTTTTATCCAAAAATCCCCAGAATAAGGCGTCGACTGCCCTTCGGCAATTAAAGAAGAGAGATCCCATAACATTTGAATATCGGTGTTTAATTTACGCAAATAAAGGTGTTATGGCCGAGAGTGGAGCCCTGCGGCACGAGGGGCTGCCGGGGACCATCATACACTGACTTGGATATATATGTACGATACTCACGAACCCGTAAAGGACGCCTTAGATATGTTATACAGATGTAGGTATAAGTCTACCTAATTAGATTAGGTAACTGAGGGCCGGGACAAGTCACGTATACAAATGTGGGATGAAAGGGTCGGTGATGATCATAACTCTAATAACCATAAACCATAAGTGGTGCATTTTTTAGTTTTTTTCATTTAGCAAGCTTTTAGCCTCGCTCAAAACAGCCTCCACACCGTTTATCCGCTTACGTACCTATACTTCAACTGCACCCCGTTTATCCTAATAACTAAGTAACCGATATGCTAGACCTGGGGGCCTAGTTAGCCAAGACGACAATCGTATACTTAAATAAATAGTCACGTGACTTGTTGTAGCATATGTCCTCTCATCCCGATACATTTTTCTTTTCGTTTGGCGTTTGTCGATGTACGATTGTCACCTTGGGTGGCCTACCCACATGTCAACAAACCAGCATGCGGCTTTATCCAGCTACGAATGCGGCTCTTCTAGTTTTCCGATAATATAAAACATCAAAAACGGTGTTAAAACCGATCAGAGCAATATTTATGCCATCCTTGAAAGCTCAAAAACTTGTTTCTATTCAAAAGTTGTCGACCCTAGTGCTAGACAATACATATTAGGTGGGTATGGGTACAACCGGCTACATCCAGCCACACAATGTTACAAAAGGGCCTGTCAAAAAATTGCCAACGGTCGTATTAGATTCCGGCCAGGCTGTTCACGTGCCCGCGCGGCGCGGCATGCAGATCGTACGCTGAAAAACTTGCCGTGCGGGAGGAATACTAATGGCTGTCTGCTGCCGAATCCTTGCGGATTGGTACCTGGGAGTTATGGGTTCATTCATATACTTAATAGTAGTTGGGGAGATTTTATGTAAAATCATAGAAAGATTATGAATAAGTATATACCTACCAATACTTTACAATGTCAAGTCACAATATTATTATCAATTTGAATTATAGGAAAAGAGCAATTTATAAAATACATATAATTATGATATGATTTGGCATACAACTGAATGCTTAAATTCGCGCTACAGGTTTTAAGCTAACACTCAACAGGGTTAGAAAGACGGTGAACAGATGAAAAGGAAATTTGAACAAACTGTTAATAAACTATACATTACAATCATCTATCGGATCAGGGTATTAAAAAAATAGATAGTCAAAAACAAAAGTTGACATAAACATTTTTTTTATTTGAGCCTAAAATATAGGTTTAAAACTTTGCTAAGGCTACATAAACTTTGAATTTATTCTTAGTTGTTCTATAACTTCCTATTTACTAAACATTCGGGGCAGAATTTTAATTTCCGTAATACCCATATTGTCCCATACGCAGGCGAAATGCAATAAATTCTATGCTACTCGTCTGCCAATCCGGATGAAACCTGTGCTCTAACCTGCTAACTAATTACACTTATTATCCGTCACAAATCACTCGCAGAACAACAGCGCCAGTTAATCAATAGTGACCGTCAAACCGTGGCGATCGGCAATTAGGGGGTCATTAATTACGCCCCGCGCCTCAGGACCGCGGGGTCACCGGGTGAGCCCCGACACCAAGGGGCGTACTACATGTGACTTTCACACTCACCACTGAGTTACGACTTCATGAATATTATGGGACAATCTTACACAAAACGACGAAGTGATATTAATAGATATGCCATAAAATTTGATAGACGTTTGACGTTTAAAATAAAACTTGCACTAAACGTATGCTATCAAAATCGTTGCAGACTTGTTCTGGTCTGACTGTTCTAGCCCCACAGTAAAAATATAAGGCTTGAGTTGTGGGTACTAGATGCCGATAGATATAATATAATAGATAGATAGGTACACATATGAAACATCCGTAAATGAGGAACAAATATTTGTGATGAATATGCAAATAAATGCCCTTACCAGGATCAGAAAATCCTACAGACAAACGTATTTACTGAAATAAGAACATTTTATTAAACTTTAAACTCTAATTACATATTTTCGAAAATATGTAATTAAACTAATACTGAAAAGATTCACAGGCATCTGTTCAGTTAGCATTTGCGATTACCTCTTCTTCTTCTTCTCCTCAGCATATATGCCTCCACTGCTGAACATATGCCTCTTTCATGGATTTCCATGTTGTTCTGTATGCGGCGGTTCTATGCCCTCTAGTATGAATGAACATCGGAACAAACGTGTCACTTTTAAAATATTATTACAAATCCATTCGTATACCTACCTTTATCAGAATTAGAGAATGTGAACCGCTGTAAGTGTGGCGCATACGTCAAAGTCTCCCGGCAGGCTAATAAGCGGTTGGGGCGCCCCAAATGATTCGCTAATATAGTCGTTCTCTTATCTCAGACGCGATAAATACTGGGCTGTGTTCCAAACGCGCGCAGAGTAGTCAGAGTACAAGCGAGGCGCGGGTCACAGGGTCTACTTAACACGGAATATATGATAGATCTACGATGTAGCGCAGGCTCAAACCTAATCCGTACTCATATTTAGGTAAATAAGTCTACACTTCTTTTGCGCTTTTGATTATGGTCTTGGTCCATTGGTCCGGTGGGTCGGAAATAAACAATATTTATTTTTATTAATTGCGGAGCTTTCGGATCAATCTGCCGAATCCTATACCGCAGCAGACGTGGCAAAACCCAAACCATTGTTTTCTTGATGTTTACATTTATCGTTGTTATGCCCCCTTATAGACACAGCATAATAGCTAACAGTAGGCTACTTCGAGCATAATTCATGTTGCAACGTTACTACTCCGTGGGTCCTAGTAATTGAGTAATGCGTATACTACAGGTACAGGTCACTGTAAACTAGTTGACGCGAACTTGGCTCGGGCGTCAATGAGAAGAGGGCAGGTCGCGGCGCCCGCGGCGCGCACCCACACCTTTTGTTACCTCCTTCGTTACGAAATCGATATACGGCGGACACACCCCCACCACGCCACGGTGAGGTTTACGAGCCATCAGGTACTTAGAGAAAGTAAGTAGTAAAAAAAACTATGTCGTTTTAAAGCAAAAGGTTCATAAAGCGCCACTGCTATTAAAATTTAATTAGAGATCAATTTTATCGACATCTAAATTTATTCAGCCTAACGTAGGTTAAGTCTTTCCTTTGCAATATGTATTGCAAGATATTCGTAAAATAGTGTCTCCAAATTTTCAATCAATTAGGGGATGGAAGTTTGCATGAGACTTCCACAATTTTTTAAACGGCCACACATTTTGACTAAGGTGTAGAGTTTGTGAAGTTAGAGCGTCTGGTGTTAGAAACATTGCTCTACATGAGATAAGATAGCTTTTTGACAGAGCGAGCCATATGGTATCATCTTGGCAACATTTTACATGAAAATGTTTTTGATGGGTTAGATAATCTTATTGCAGAAGATAGAGCTATAACATTAAAATGATTAGGTATATTGAAGATAATCAACTGGATCGTAAATTATAATAAAATAAATTCAGAATAATAATTATACACACATATATTATTAGTATACTTAGTTAAAAAATAACATGTTTAAAAAATAAACTGTAGCCATCATTTTATGCCGATAAATCTAAAACTTGTCACCAGAAATCTTCAAACTTTCCTAAACTAGACCACTTTACAAACTTCTCTTTCTTTGCAAATAACCTACAAATTTTCTTTCACTTTACGAACTTACTTTCATCTTCGGTAGTAGCTATAATGGCGTATAAAAACAAACTTCTATGAAGATTTATTTGGCCATGCCACTTTTCCTTGCATGTAGTTAGTGATCTCATGCATAGTTCTGGGTATCACGGAGTCAGACATTGCTCAATCGATCGTAAAAGGATCATCCGTATCGCCATAAAAGACGTCTGTCTGCAGTTATCAGAGAGCGCGAGTCAACGCTCGTACTAACCAGGCAAATTTGGTCTCTACACCCGTATCAACTGGGATGACTGTACTTAAAATAAATTGCCTACTTTACAGTGTAAATGAAATAAACCATCAAAACTGTATTGAAATATTGAATCAGCCATTTTGTTGTTTTCTAAACCGAAACAATCGTTTTTTTTTCACAATTTCTAAATAATCAATAGTAGCGTATGAAACAACGCGCCAAAAGATATTCCGGATAACTTTTCCAAATATATTTAAAAAAAAACACGTTAAAAAGTATATCTTTTACAGTCTTAATTGGTCTACATATAGAAACCTCACTTTTTGTTAAGCTGTTACAGAATGGTAGATACTTTTGACGCGTTGTTTGATCCGTTACTTTTGATGCTGACTGTGCTTTTATGTAATTCACATATCAATCTCTGAGTGTATATTATATTACGGTGAACGTTAGCAGGTTTGACTTCTCAGTCATCTAGCCTCGTATATACGATAATACTTTGTTTCTCATCGTTCGATTCGCTTACGTTCGATAAAAAATTGGAATAAAGTGCCTGAGACTCGCAAACTGAACAAGTTAACAAGTGGAAGTGGCAGAATGCGCGCTATGTCGCCGCCCCGGCCTTTTGCGATGCTTAACAGCACGGCAGTGCCTACACTACAACATGATATGGCACCAGTATTGTAACTTACCTATTTTTAAAGTTACCGAGTGGAAGTGGCAGAATGCGCGCAATGTCACCGCCACGGCCTTTCGCAATGCCTAACAGTGCCTACACTACAACATGATATGTCAGCAGTGTTATAACTTATTGGAATCAACGCAAAGAACTTCTGAAACCAACGGTAGTGAGTGGCCACAACGAACGCCAATACCATTTGTAAGTGTTATATCAAAAGGCACACAGGCTGCGTGTGTTACTTAGGTAGGTACTTGATTAGGTACTGGTATATTAATATTAATTTTAAATAAAATATCTACGTTTTGTGCTTTTTCGATCTCCAGTCAATTGATTTAACTATTCAGAACATGGACGTCGATTAACCTGGCTATCTTTCTGATTGAGGAGATTAAAGATGTGTCCAGCAAGTTAATTACTATTAGTCACTGTGATGAAAATATGTATACTCGTATACATTCATACTTGTCGCACAACTGTTTCCTGGACGACTATTATAGGCATGATACCAAAAAAGCTCAAAGGGTCAGGCCTAATCTCGTGGCTAAGAGGGCATTAGATTATCTAAATATGAGCCACGGTACAATCGTTCCAACTGGCATCCCATATGGATTACTGCACCTATCTACTTCCCAGATTAAAAAAAGTATGCTAGAATCGTAGCAGGTGAAAATCCGTGGACTCTGATGAAAACACTGGCCTTTATACGTGTACTGCGTGATCGGACACTGCGGTCAGAGCTTATTAAATGATTTCATATTAGGCCGGCAGATGGACAACATCTGCTGCGAATATTAATACACTGTCAACAATTTTTAATAGGCAATTATACACAAACTACAATTCTATGAATGCTTTGACTACTTCGTAAAGTCGAGCCTAAATAGACATGTTACAACACAATGAGAATCATTTTGTATGAAACTGTTTTACTACAATATTGAGAGACTTTGAAAAGTACTTATTTATATGAGTTCTTGGCGCTCATGAGCTCATCCCTTAAGTTCTATAATATAAAGGTACCGTTTGGATTCATACTACACCAGCATTGCTGCAGCAGTATTGCAGCGCGACATTACCCACAAATACCAAAATCGGTGTAGCTGCCCGGATTTTTGACATTTGCGGCAGGGACGTAGTCGGCAGTAATGTCGCGCTGCAATCTGCAGCAGGATTGCTGGTCTAGTCTGAATCTAAACGGTACTTTAAAACAGTCTCGTTTCGATACTGACTGACGACGCTCAGCCTAAATTATAACCTAACTGTAATTATTTACCTAAATTATAACATTCATCAAATTTGTGTTGTAGAAGTTAACTAAAAAAATATTTTCAGAAATTCAACGATAAAATAACAGGCGTAAGTATGGATTCTAATTATAATAACAGGATATGCTGCAGTAGGGTTGAAAACATTTCACTACTACTAAGCAGACCAAGTCTAGTGAGGCTAGCGTCTTTATAGAGCTAAATTAGGTGTTTGATGAAGTGGTATCCGGTTGGAGGAACAATTGCCGCGGCGCCGGCGCCGGGGCACTTGACCCGCAGCCGCCACTTGCACTTCGACAAGTGTCACTTCGTCACTTTGTATCATCGGAATATCCTGTCATATTAACCATATAAATCGTACCTCTTTATAGTAAGTACCTAAATATTTCATAATTAATCTGTCTGTGTATGTTAAGGATCCTCGCCGAATATTTTTGCCATCTTAAACATTTTTAAAAACGTGTTTTTCCGCTCCAGCAACACATCCAAGATTTGAACTCAGGGTTTTGGGCCGCCACAGATAGATATAAAAGGTTTATAAATTATTTTATTGAGTGTGCACTGAGAAAAGTTCACAACCCACACCACAAGGAATGACCAACGTTCACTTTTCATAGGTATGATAAATTCTTTACTAAGTGCTGGCCCTTTACAAAGACGGCAAATAACTGCTTTTTAAACTTGCCATATTTTTAATTACTTACCTAAGTTGAAAAAGCAGTACGAGTTGTGTAACAGGAAATGCTAAAGTGGGTAATAAAGCAGAGATTTTTACTTCAACAATCAAAGTTTGTAGTTGTCTACAAACATTCGCAAATGCAGTTTAATCTATTTCAGGGAATCGTGCGTTTGTCACAACAATGCCACGTAAACTTCGTTACCTTCCCCTACATACACACAGACACACAAACGTAGCATATATGGAGTTGTCGGGATTCTATTACGGGCAAATAAGTCAAAATGCGCAATAATCCTTTCGCTAAGTTAACCGAATCATCCCGTCGGCCGCTCCGCTCCGCCGCGGGACAGGAAAAATGAAATGATTTGGCGTTAGGGTTGTCATGGGCGCGGCTATGAGAAAAAATAACAGGCGTTCGGGCTCGACATCCACCTTTTCATTACTTCAGTGGGCTACTGCAAAATTAATGTTATTATATTTAATTGCTACACGTTTTTACAAATGCAAATGTCGTAAAAAAAATCACACAGGAACTGACTATACTCGTATTTTCGAGGGTTAAGACTGACTTTTGAGCTTTCCTAGTGTGAATAGATAGATACTGCTAGACTGCTGCCGAATGTTAAATGATGTTAGATGATGATGATGATAGAAGACAGTTTTCAATATCCGTTTGTCTTAAGCTTGCTAATTGTCATACCCAGTAAGGCTTTGAATAGTATGAATGCTATTGTAAACCAAACGGAACGGTGTATTGCTGACCAAACGGAAATTTCGAGTCCCCACTCCAAAATATACATCAGCCCTTGCAAAGCGGTCGCCACATTTTATTCACCTACGTGTATATAACAATGTTTGTAAGGTACACGAAATTCAAAATTGGACTTTAAGTAAGACCAAGGCAACGGTAAAAATGTGGCTTGTATCGTTAACATATCACGAAACGGAGGCTCTCCTTGTACCAAGTTAACGCACGCGCACACGCACACGCACACGCACACACACAAACACACACACACACATACACACACACACACACACACACACACACACACACACACACACACACACACACACACACACACACACACACACACACACACACACACACACATATTTGTATAGTAGTATCCATCGTTTTGTAATGTATTTTTGTGTGTTGTTATATTTTAGTTTTTTAATCTTCTCTTCCTGATTTGTAACGTCTGTACCTATTTGTAACGTTTTTATACTTATTGCCAATGTATTGCACTCAAGGGTCCCGAGATACAGGCTCAGCCTATAGTTTGGGGTCCGCCAGTATACCAATTATGTTTTTCTGTGTTCTGTATAGAAATAAATATTTTTTTTTTTTAACCTGGTAGGCAATGTAGGCATTTATGGCATTATTCATAAACGTGCTACAAACGTCAATACTCTATTAATAGTTCGTCTTAATCTGACATTTTGATTTATGTGTGTGTTTGAGATATGAATAGAACAAATATCAGATTGAGGTTGGTAAAGTTTTACGAATATGGGAAAATATGTTGGTGGCATCCCTATTCGGAACTCACGGTCAACAAACCATTTTCCCGCACTTGCCGGACTCAGTACTTAGACAAAGCGTACTTTACCAAGTACAGTCAGCTGCAGAGAAAAGTGACCCCGGGCATAAAGTTTGTAAGCAAAGGTGCTAAGCAAATAATATTGCTGACTGTAACTGTAACGACTATGACTGGCAGGTTTGTTAGGTTTGCTCGTTTTCGACTTTATCATTATAATGTTAATTAGGTTGAAATTTGCGTGGACCTTGCTCTCTTGGAAACTCATCCTGTACAGTCGCCATCAGATGCATCGGAGCGGTCGAGGTGCTCAACAATATTTGAACATGCATTGGAACGCCTGGACAATAAAGGAATATTTATATATTTATGGCCGTGGCCGCTCCGACATATCTGATGGTGACTGACTAACAGTACAAAACTATTGTCTAATTGCCTATACGCAAAAATAAATGAACTACAAACTAGGTGATAAAGCTGATAAGTAGTGAAATGAAACGTACCTAGTAATTAAGTCATTGCTGCTCATACAAATATTGTATAGTTTATTAACGCAGCATTCCTGCGGGGTTCCTGTGGGTACGGTGGCCCGAAGTTACAAATACAATACATTTTTAAAATAATTTAATATTAAGACGAAAATAGTCTCATCATTTTTCCTCTTTGGATATTGACATTGAAAAAAATTTTCTGCACAGTTTCATGTATGTTTATTTGACAAGATGCCACCGGCCGCTTTCTATCACCGCATCTCTCGTCGGCAGCAGGGTCTCCATGCTCACACCTTAGAGCCTAATAAATGGTCGCATACTGTGCGGAACTTCCTCCCGCGGACGCTGGCTGTGGAATGAGCTCCCTGCCGAGGTTTTCTCGAGGGGCTACAGTATGGGGTAAAAACCCAGAGAAAATGTGTACAGGTTTTTAAAGGGTCGGCAACGCGCATGTAATACCTCTGGAGTTTCAGGTGTCCATAGGCTACGGTGACTGCTTACCATCAGGCGGGCCGTATTCTTGTTTGCCACCAGCGTGCTATAAAAAAAAAGTTTAGCTATGCCCCTTCATTTGATTCTATCGTATTTTTTATTATTATTACCTTTATGGCCACTGCGCGTTCCAGGGTTAGCCAACTAACTCGGAGTTAATCGTTTATACCGTTAATTGAAATTGAAATTTAACAGTTAACTCCAAGTTAATCGTTTATACCTACAGTATAGTTTAACCCTGTGTAAACAATTAACTCGCGAGTTAGTGGCTAACCCTGGAACGCGCAAGTGGCCCTTAAGAGTTAGGAGCGAATAAGAGATAGTGAACAATTTTTTGGAAGATACTAACTTTTATATTGGTGTTTGGAGAACCAGCCGAGTCATACACTATCGTCTTATAAGGAAGATACTCAAAACAAGGTAGATTTATCCAGGAGATAAATGCTATGACATTATGTTCGCCTGTTGTAATCTAAGATTTTTTGCACAATAAATGATAGGATAGGAGGGGTAAGGGTTTTATTAGACCTAATCCACATTTAAAATATTAATTTTTTCATCTTAACCCTATATACTGCAACTAAAAAAAAAAAGAGATTATTAAATACTGGTCAAATGTGCCTCAGTCTTGCCGGACATTCACTAAAATCCAACAAATTTGGCCAGAGTATGGCCAGTTTTACATCCAAATAGTGTCAAAGAGCATTTCACTGCACACCAGCGCCGGGGCCAACCGTACCTAAACTAGATAATGCAATTAAAGCCGACTGGTTACGAATGCAATTTTTAAAAACTCATTTCACATTTTAATACAAAGCAGATGTTCTTACTATGAAGCGCGGTGTGTTCTGCAGGTTCCGTACAGCCTAGAGATGGGTAGTGACTCACAGTCACAGGTTAATACTGATGAAATACCCCTGTTTACTCGTTTATACCCAAATTGGTGGGTATAAACTATTTAGAGTGCTGAAAGGGGCATATCAATTTGAAATATGGTTATATTTTGTAAGCCGCTACTGGATTAAGTACTCAAAATTGACAGAACTCACTCCGTACCATATTTCATACTAATTATCACAAAAAAAGCAGAAACCACCAACGCGTTGCACATCACTAAATGGGTCTTTAAAAATAACTTGAATCTAAAAACTTTATTGGGTAAATTGAATACTTTTGGAAAAAAACTATATCTAAAAGTCGAAATAATGTTTATCCCTCTATAACTTCCGAACTAAATTTCAAAAAATATGAAAATATTTCGGGAGATTGGCCGCAGAATAGAGTACAAAAAAATACATAAAACATAATCGATTGGATTTTTGAGTTTTCTTAAATAAAAACCCTTAATTGCAAAAGTTCGTAAGTGCGTGAACATGTACCTTTCCGCGATATGCACTCTAGGAACATCGATAGAATTTTGGTCCCATATTTTTTAAATTTAAATAATAAGGTATTTAACTTTCTTATTTAAAACAAAATTGTTAACTATGCATTATCATGCTCAATGGAATATATGCTATATGCTTTTTAATATATAAATATTGTTAATACACGTAACACTCTTCAATAAAAAATAATTTAGTTCTTAAATCTCCCTTTTTAAATATTTTATCCCCCACCTAAACAAGTAAATACGGGTATTTATCGGGTGCTTTGAGTGAATACTGAGTAAAGGCGCCGTATTAACTCACCCCTCTCTAGTCCAGCCTGATAACAGCCATCTAGCCTGGTCGGTGTATAGTGAGCCTGCCTTCGAAGCGAGAGCTCCCGGGGTCGAATACTGATCAAGGCATTTATAATAATTAGGTGGTCATTACGAAAATGTATTCCTGAGTTAGGTAGTGGGCTAGTGGGGTTAGGTCGATCGGTGTTAGATTGTCCCCAAAATATTTAAAATTATAAAAATTGCAGAACTTGACTGCCTTCTGTCTTTTACTAGGGACGAATATCAATCCCAAAAAAAAATAAAAAAAATAAAAAAATTGAAAGCTTTTTGCTCTCGTGCCTAAATGAATCATGTTCTGAAGCACTGAGGTAGTTAATAGCTGGAGTAGATACATTTTCTCCAAAAACAACACCCTTTTTCCTTCAACGTCGGATAAAAGCTCATGTACAGTACTTATTATATACCGACGGATCCCCAACATGGCCGCTAGTCGTGTATGGCCGCGGGCGACTATTAGACAACCTCGCTTATCGTTCGGTCGCTAATTGCGACAAACGCTTACTTTTAATTATGTAATTATCATCAAATTCATTGATCTTTCACGGGCACTTATGAAACTGTACGTTTGTAAGCACGGGTACGTTTACTGCTATTAAAAAACACGAGTCATGATAATGTTTTCAAGTAGACAATTGACTACTTTTAAAACATCAACCGAGCTTTTAATTAATTTGCATGACAATATTGACACGCCACTCGGTTAGTTGCTGCTGGCTGTCATGTATTGACCTCTAGTTTCCTGGGGGCCTAGCCAAGTTAACAGTCGTTGATAGAAAACTTAAACAATGCATGGGAATAGTCACGTGGCATTTCGTAGCATCTGTCATCCCGAAATCGCGATACTTTTTTTTATTTGTTGTCGGCGTTTGTCGATATACGATTGTCATCTTGGCTAGGTCCCCTGGACACGTTTGATCTAAAGGCACAGTAGCAAATCTGCTCAGCAGACCGACTGAACTATGTGTAAGTTGTTAATTAGGTTAGTCTAAGCAAAAGTCCCTGGTATCAGTTATATTGTGCCTGGTATCAGTGGTTCAACTATAGGACCAATTTGTTCATAATTAGGGCACTTTGTTCATCTTCTGGGCGAATTGGTCTATTATGGCACTAATTATTTTTTATAAAAAATACTGAATAATAAACATTTCGGAGTGTAAATCTCAACATGATTATATGTTGAATCATATAAAAAAATAAAAGTTACTGGAAACGCGTTCTAACAAAGTTGCGGTAGTCCAATAATTGTTTATCTATTGCTACCAGTACCCTATTGTGTGTTTGTGACATCCGTTGTAAATGTTTTCCGTGTGGCGTTCATTGAATGCCAGGTCGGCCACTGCAAGTGTCCGCGCATTCTCACGAGCCTCGCGTGACCTTTCTTTACTTCCTCGCCACAAACGCTACTTTCCTTTCCTCTTAAAACTACTTACTCGTATAAGTAGTTTTACCTAGACAATGGAAATAGCGAAACACACCAACTTTATCATTAAGTATTACTTCCGTTACACTTTGACTTGTGCTCGATTTCGACCACAGTGACTGTGTGCTCTAGAGTAGGCATTTTTTAATTCGCCTTATTAGAGTGTAGCTGATCCACTGGTGCGCCCTAAGATGGCTCACGTACCTTATTGTCCTGCTAAATACCCGAGCGCAGTTTGGGCACGTCAGCACACCACCAACATAGCTGTAGGGAATTGAGGTTGGCGGGCGAGCTTTAACTATGGACCAACGACCAAATGTAGGTACGTCGCAGGGGGAACCCATATTTGGTACAGGGATAGTACCAAGATAGGCAATGATGTAAGATGCGGGATCTATGGTGAGAGACCTAAGCTCAGTGCTAGCGTCAGCATGGGCACACAGGCCTCAATCTTCCAGGCAGAATTCTTCGCCATCAACAAATGTGCGGTTGTGAACCTGGTATAATGTTTACCGCAAATAAATATTCTTATTTTTATTCTTAGAAATCTAAGACAACTACATATCTACATCAACTCAGACAGCTAAGCTGCTCTGCTAGAACTAGAATCCATTGAGTCAAACTCAAAACTAGTCCCGAACTATAAAGCAAACCTACATCCACTGGCTTGTTCCAACAAAGTCATACTTAGATGGGTACCAGGGCAGTCCGACATTGACGGAAACGAAGAAGCGAACGAACTTGCTAAAAAGGGCGCAGACGTCCCAACCCAGAACCGTTCTGTGGAATCACAAAACGGGATGCATATTCTCTGCTCAGCAACTTAGAAAGAACGAGAGCAATCAATTGGTGGAAGTCCATTAAAGGACAAGAACACTCAAAAGCTTTTTTTTACTACGTCGGTGGCAAACAAGCACACGGCCTGCTTGATGGTAGGTCTCTGTAGCCTATGTACGCCTGCAACTCCAGAGGAGTTACATGCGCGTTGCCGACCCTAACACTCCGCACCCTCGTTGAGCTCTGGCAACCTTACTCACCGGCAGGAACACAACACTATGAGTAGGGTCTAGTGTTATTTGGCTGCGGTTTTCTGTAAGGTACAGGTACTTCCCCACTTGGGCTCTGAATGAGATCCGCTGTGCGGTGCCCTACCACACAAAGCGAGATGACATTTACAATGACCATACCCCTCTTTAGCTCTAATCAAAGGGTTCAACAGCAAAACTGCTAAGGAGCTTCTAAGGCTCAAAAGAGACAAAAACCTGCGCGGTGACTAGAATATTGACTAAACACTGTAAGTCGAACAAACATGTTTCCAACTGGAAAGAAACAAGATGCGACATGCAGGTCCTGCCAGGAGTAAGAGAAGACTGCAATGCACATACTCTGTTCCCGTGGACCACGAATGTCAAATAGAAGTCTATCTATTTAGGGCGGCAGCGTAACGTTATGAGGTACAGAGCATTACAATCATATTTTCCATTTTCAAAATTATCTGAATTTTGAAGTGACCCCCAGGTAACTGGATTTTTTTGTTTTTCCAATAGTTGCCACGCTAGGCAATAATGATTAAGTGTACGGAGCTACATATAATTAGCTATGATCGCATAATCTCATTTCTTCCAAACCTTCTTAACGAGATCTGCTATTGTTTGCGATGCTAACTCAATCCCCGTTGTCAAGGAGCCAATTTAAAAATGGAATAACAATGTAATTGAATTTTAGCTACTCACTGACTCTCTTTATTTCGTTTTCGACTTCATTTTAATTAAGAAGGAAAATTATTGTTGGGATTTTTGAGATAATAATATTATCTGAAAGTCCGGTACGAAAGAAGCGATATAGTATAGTGTTAGTTAGTAGTTAAATCGTCGATTCAATATAACTACCTAAATTATTTTAGGCATTCCACCTCCCCACACAGCAGGAGAACACTAATGGCCATCGGATTAGGTTCCAGCTGTTGCTGTTGCTGGTTGTTGCTGTTGTTGAAATAAATTTAAATTTTAAAATGACGAAACGACTGTGACGGCTGGTACGCGTGCTATCGTACATACGAGTAGTTACCTAGTACCTACTGTACTTACATGTATCTTCGTATCTCAGTACAATGTCTGAACTTTCTAT
The DNA here is from genome assembly GCF_033807575.1 of Cydia pomonella. Taxonomy (NCBI): domain Eukaryota; kingdom Metazoa; phylum Arthropoda; class Insecta; order Lepidoptera; family Tortricidae; genus Cydia; species Cydia pomonella. The sequence continues at coordinate 194,512 of NC_084713.1, read as the reverse complement.
AAATGTCCTTTGTTATAGTTATGGGCTCTGATTTCCGCGCGTAACCCGTAAATATCGCACTGTTGTTCGATATATGCCAAACATGAAGTCTATTAGGCGAGGCGGTCTGGTATAATATTGTAGTCGTGTTTGAAGTTATATATTTGACCAATTTGCATAAGCTGCGGTTGCACTGACCGTGTCTGCCCCCAAATCGGCAGTGTACGGAACACTAGCCTCGAAACAAAAGCGTAACGACAACAGGGGGAGCACGCGCCGGAATAACGCGATAATGCGACGCAATTAAAATTACTGCCATTTTTGAATCTGTAGCGATATTTGCTGCACCAGTGGCTCCAGCTGGTGATTGCTTATATAGAACACGTCGGAACCCGTACCGTTCGGAGATTCGGGGAGATGATGACACGGCCGAGCCGACTACCTTTCCAAGATGATCAACAACAAGTTGATCACAAAATACTACTAATACTTACAAGGAAGTCTACATATTTTTTTAATAATGAACTATGTGTTTCCGAACCTAGGGTCTATTTTAATGGCTTCTATGTATTTTCATTTTCAATTGTGTTTTTTTTTCTCTCTTTGTACGCATGTGTGCGCATCAGTGTTAGCATAACTTTTATTTAGTATACTTTGACTTTGTGAGTTCCTGTAATTGGTTTTCTGTATTAATCTTGTCTTATTGTAAGTTTAAAGCTGTTGGTTCTCCTTAACATAAATAAATAAATATTTTACTTAATATTTACGTATAACTGAAACAGAAATTAATCGCGTATAAATAAACTTGAAAAAAAAACTTCGTTTTGAAAGCGACAATAGCCTTCATATTCTTCGTGGCCCATTTTGTAATGTTTAATACTCATAAAATCGTGCAAGTTTAAGCATCTGTTTCATAATGTCCAAGTAAAGTCCTGAATAAAGTACTTGCCACTTATCTGATGAATAAAGTCATCGTTGGCGTCTCACAATCGTCAAATAAGCTTAACTGGTAGATAAAGTGCCAAGTTTTGTAGGAAGTTTTATCAGGCAGTTAATTTATTTGTTAATTAGCTGTCCAACACTTTATGTGGACATTGTGAAGCAGGCCCTAAGTGTTTGAAAATCAAATGCTACAGATAAATTATGTAACATACTGAAATAAAAGCTACCTTAGAAGTAATGCCTAGGTGTAATAAAGTCGGGGCGCTAGGTCGGGTAACCTCCACGAGGGTCTGGGTCATTCCAATTTCTATTGATCCTCGCTGATCCGTAGTCAAGGGAATGGCTTATGGCTGGTGCGCCCTGGGGGCAACGGTAAGTGATCTCTTGCGTGGGATTGCTTACCGGTGTTGCCAATAACCCGACACCCGGGAATATCCCGGGAGGGGAGGGAAAGGGTGCTCTTGGCGTGTCTCTATGATCTCCTAGGCTATACCGGACAGGGCTACCCATACCGGGCAGGCGAAGAGAGAGTGACACTACCAGGAGCAAGGGGGGGGGGGAGGATGTGAGGAACAGGGGGAGCTCCGAAAGGAGCTCCGAGGGGAGCACTCGCCAGCTTCCCTTGAAACCCGTAACCTGGTGCTTTCTTCAAAGACCACTATCCTTTGGCATGATGGTGGTATGTTGGGAGTTGCTGGGATCGGAGGGCTTGCCTTAATTGGCCGGCCCGCGAGAAGGATACTCTATAAAACCCGACAGCGAAGTCGTAAAAACCTGTGCATACCTGGCGACCTGCACAGTACATAGCTGGCGCATTTTACGGAATGGGCGTTACCCGGTGCGTCAAACCTTTCGTCCCATACTCGTGGGAACTATATGGCAGATAAACTAAAAAATAAAAACAAAACTCGGACGGAAAACACAAACGACAATGGCAATGGAATGGAGACTGTAAATTTGGCGGTGGAGGTGGGCACCCCGATCGTGCGCACCGAGGCCAACGACAAAGACGAGGAGAACCGGATGGCGACAAGCTCGGGGACTGATCCTCAGAAAATAATGACGATGCGACTCACCCGATCATCGACCCGGGAAATCAACGCGGCGACTAACGGGATTAGAGGCAGCCTCCCTGTTTCGCAGATTTTGCCCGGTGAGGTTCAAGAGACGTCCCCACAGGGAGCAAAAGCGCCCCAAGGACGCAGGGGGCTCAAGGCGGGGGCAAAAAGGGTCCACCCTGACGAAGGGGAACCCGATAATGAGCCGCCGAAAATTAACACGGCTCGAAGGGGGAGGAAAGTTGGCGGTGTAGGGTGCGCCGCGCCTCGCCTTAAACTAAAGACTCCGACCCGAAGGAAAAAGGCCACTGGAACCTATGCCGGGTTGTCAGCCGCCCGCGAAAATCTGCGGAACAACGTAGGCCGGGATTCCGAGGAGGAAGACGAAGAGCTGATGGACAATGACCAATGGAGCGAGGGTCGGGCGTCCCCGGTAGGGGATAAGGACCCCATTGAGGCGGCACGCCAGGCTGCCCAGACGGTTTTGGAGCAAACGGCGAATTCCACCGATATCAGTGGGTGCGTGAGGGGCGCCATCAACAACGCTTGCAGCGTTATTAACGCCGCCATGGAGCAACTGCAGTCACGGCATGAGAGTGAGGAGATCCGCTCCCTCAGAGCGGATAACAAAAGGATGCGGGAGGAACTCGCCCTCATGCGATCGGAAACAAAAGCGCTTCGGAAAGCCTTCTCCGAGAGGGGAATGATAGCACCTCAGGCAGCCCACGGCATGGACCCTAATGGGCCAGGGGACCGCCTAAGGGCCGAGGTAGAGGCTCTTCTCGACTCCTTCAGGAAGAAGTTGGAGAAGGAGCTTTTTGTATCCATCGGAGGGATGGTGAACACCAGGCTGCAGGAGGTCCAGAGGCGCCTCCCTCCAGAGCCGATCCTCCGCCCGCCGCTAGCGGCAGACAGAAAAAGGGCAGAGGGCCCAAACAATGCGCCTGCCGCTCCGGAGCAAGCCAGCCCGCAGCTGAGGGCGAACAGGGGGCAATTGGGAGGCAGCGGAAGACAAGGTGCTGCGACAGGGGCGACACTCATGCCCCCTGCGAGACCTGCGCCTACCAAGCGGAATAAGAAAGCGGCGGCGGCTGGGCCCAAGCCGGTACCAGCAGCCCCCACACAGACGCCCCCCACGCGTGGGGAATGGACACAGGTGGTGAAGCGGGGCAAGAAAAAGAAGGCCACCCCTCCTGCCGCTTCGGCGACACAAGCTTCCAAGTCATCGGCCCCGGCAGCCAAAAAACTGGCGGTTCCGAAAACCGCGGCGGTAGTGGTAGCTCTTAAGCCCGAGACCAAAGAGTCGTACGCCTCCGTAATGCTGAGAGCCACTCAAGCATTTCGGCTCGAGGAGATTGGCCTCGAGCATGTTAATGTGCGGAAGACGGCGGATGGGGCCCGCATTCTAGAGGTGGTGGGGGCAGATAATGGCCGCACCGCCGACGCTCTGAAGGTGCGCCTGGAAGAAGCCATAGGAGACGCGGCACGGGTCTACAGACCCGTCAAGATGGCTCGTCTCCGAGTCTCCGGCCTCGACGAGGCTGCCACACCGGAAACAGTGGCTAGGGCGATTGCGGCCAAAGGGGGTTGCTCGCATGCGGATGTCCGGGTTGGGGATATCCGCATCGGCTACAAAGGCGCTGGCTCGGCTCTTGTACAATGCCCTATAGAGGCGGCGTGCGCTGCGGCGTCGGCAGGGAGGGCGACAATAGGGTGGTCATCCGCCCGAATCAAAGCACTTGAACCTGGAGTGCTCAGGTGCTTTAAGTGCTTGGGCATCGGACACACTAGGGCCACGTGCCCCTCCCCGGTAGAAAGAGGAGACCTGTGCTTCCGCTGCAGCAAGCCGGGGCACCGAGGGGCGGACTGCCAAGCAGAGGCCTTCTGCGCAGTCTGCCACCAGGCGAAATTGCCAGCAGGGCACAGGATGGGCGGTATCTCATGTAACCCCCCTAAGGTAAAGGGGGTGGAAGCCCTCAATGGGAATCGTGGGGCTTCAGGAAAGGCCACCCCGGCCGTTGACCCAAGCCCCCCGCTGACGGAACAGGTGATTGAGGGTCAGCCCATGGACCAATAATGCAAGCACACCCGCAACAAGGTTCATGGGAGGTGTTGCAGTGCAACATCAACCACTCCGTTCCCGCCCAGGACCTGCTCATGCAGAACCTGGCGGAGTGGGGAGTTGCACTGGCTGCGGTGGCGGAGCCCTACGTTGTCCCTCCTCGGCCCAACTGGGTAGGGTCTAGAGATGGCCGGGTGGCGCTGGTGGCTCCGGCGTCGGGGGAAGTCCTCATGAGCATGGAGAGAGGGGAGGGATTCGTGGCGGCTAAATGGAAGGGAATTATAGTAGTCGGGGTGTACTTTTCCCCCAATTTGCCGCCGATTGCCTTCCAGCGCTTCCTGGAGGACCTGGAGGGGGTGGTGAGAAGGGCTGGCCAGGCGCCAATCCTGATCCTGGGAGACTTCAACGCCAAGAGCCGAGCATGGGGCTCCCCAAATACCGAACCCAGAGGGGCCGAGGTTGAGGTTTGGGCGGCGGCGGCGGGCTTGGTTCTGCTCAACTGCGGCAACGCGCAGACGTGCGTTCGCTGGAATGGAGGGTCTATAGTCGACCTATCCTTTGCGACCCGCGACCTGGCAGCGCGCGTTTCCGAGTGGCGAGTACTAGAAGACGAAGAGACCCTCTCGGATCATTTATATATCCGCATGAGGGTCTGCCCGCTGCAGAGGGCCACGTCGCCCAGTCCTGATAACCGACGGGCCGGGAGAGGGAGGTTCCCAAGATGGTCGTTGGCCCGCTTCGACAGAGAAATGGCGGAAGAGACTGCCATCATCGAGGCGTGGAACTCTCCCCAGACAGCCCCAAGAGGTATCGATGAGAGGGCCGCCCACTTCAGAAGGTCCCTGGAGACAGTTTGTGACGCTTCCATGCCCCGGGCCCGGCCTGCCCGGGGCAAGAAACAAGTCTACTGGTGGACCCCGGAGATCGCCGTCCTACGCACGGCCGCCAATAACGCCCGGCGGGCCTACACGCGGTGCCGAAGAAGGAGGCACACCGCTGAGGAGGAGGAACTTCTCCGCACTGCGTTGGCGGACAAGAAGCGGGCCCTCCAGCAGGCCATTAAGAAGGCGAAGAACGAGGGGTGGGAGGAGTTCTTGGCAACCCTCAATAGGGACCCATGGGGACGCCCATACAGAATGGTGCGCAACAAATTGCGGAGCGCCTCACCCATGGACTCCATGGAGCCAGAACTCCTCCGGAGAGTGGTTGAAGGCCTGTTTCCGGAGGCGCCAAACTTCGTCCCGCCGGCTATGGCTCCCCCAGCAGCGGACCCGGTGGAAGCGATCGTTGTCCCCCCCATCACAGATGACGAGCTGGAGTGGGCCATGAACAGGGTCAGAACCACGCGCAAAGCGCCGGGACCAGACGGAGTGCCAGGAAAAGTGCTTTTCTTGGCACTCAAGCATCTAGGGAACCGCCTCAGATCCCTCCTGGAGGACTGCCTCGAGGAGGGGCGCTTCCCGGGATGCTGGAAGGAGGGGCGACTGTGCCTGCTGCGTAAGGAGGGGCGCCCAGCAGACACTCCCGCTGGTTACCGCCCCATCGTGCTGTTGGACGAGGTCGGGAAGCTCTTCGAGCGAATCCTGGCTTCCCGTATTCAGCAGCACCTAGTGGAAACGGGCCCGAACTTACATGACAACCAGTTCGGGTTCCGTAGGGGGCGGTCTACTATAGACGCGGTGGCCGCGTTGAGGGATTTCGGGGTGCTTGCGGCAGGCCAGAGGGAGGGAGTGGTGGCGGTGTCCCTGGACATCGCCAACGCGTTCGGGTCCCTCCCCTACACAGTCATTGGGGAAGCACTCCGTTACCACGGTGTGCCTCATTACTTGAGGCGTGTTGTAGAGCACTACCTGACGGGGCGGCTAGTGCTCTATGAGCAAAGGGGTATCCGGGGCGCGAGGGCTATGGCGTGCGGGGTTCCGCAGGGGTCTGTCCTTGGTCCCCTCCTGTGGAACCTCGGTTACGATTGGGTGCTCCGAGGGGTGCAGCTTCCCCGCATGATCACCGTGTGTTATGCGGACGACACACTAGTGGCCGTGCGGGGAAAGGAGCTGGAAGAGGTTCTCAGGAGGGCGGCGGTGGCCACCGAGCTTACAGTGCAGCGCATAGGACTCCTGGGGCTTCGGGTCGCCCTGCCGAAGACTGAGGCCATGGTCCTCGGGCGAACAAGGGGGTGGGGGCAGCTGCCGGAGGGCACCGCAGTGAGGGTTGGGGGTGAATCTGTCCAGGTCAACGCCCACATCAAGTACTTGGGCCTTGTCCTGGACAGAAAGTGGAATTTTGAGGAGCACTTTGCGAGGCTGGCTCCTCGTCTCGTGGGTGCTGCCTCGGCTCTGGGCCGCCTGTTGCCTAATCTGGCGGGACCGAATGCCCCATGTAGGCGGCTCTATGCGGGGGTAGTCCGGAGCATGGCGCTCTACGGAGCACCAATTTGGGCCGGACGGCTGACGAGACGCGCGAAGGCACTGCTCCGTCGGCCGCAGAGGTACGTGGCCCAGAGGATGGTGAGGGCCTACCGCACCACCTCTCACGCAGCGACATGCCTCCTTGCCGGCACCCCGGCGTGGGAACTAGACGCAGGGGTGCTGGCTGAAAGATACTGGGCGAGGGTGGAGGCCAGGAGGCGCGGGGAGCCCACAGATGCGGAGGAGGCAGAGAGATTGGCCCGAGCAGCCGCGGAGCGCCTGAAGCAAAGGTGGAGGGATGCCTTGGAGGATAGCCATTATGGAACCCGAACCATAGGGGCTATCCTCCCAGTAATGGACGAGTGGTTGGGCAGAAGAAAGGGGGCCCTTACATTTAGGGTAACGCAGGTGGTGTCCGGACACGGTTGTTTCGGGCACTACCTGCACAAAATACAGAGGGAGCCGGGGCCCCAGTGCCATGAATGTGGTGCGATGGACGACACGGCCCAGCACACTCTAGAGGAGTGCAACCGCTGGGCCGTGGAAAGAGCGGCCCTTAGGGCGGCGACGGGGGTTATAGACCTCTCGCTACACAGCATAATAGCGGCGATGCTGGGTAGCGAGAGGAATTGGGAAGCGGTGGCCTCCTTCCGCGAAGAAGTCATGTCGCAGAAGGAGAAGGCGGAGAGGGAGCGAGAAACGTCTGCTGACGCGATTCCTCTCCGTCGCAGGCGGCAGGGCCAAAGGCAGAGAGCGCATGCTCGCCTCGAGCCTTAGGGCCAGCGGGCACTGGACCCGCATTGCACAGACGTCGTCGGGGGGCGGGGGATCACGCGTTTCTGATCCCCCCCTCCATTGTGAGGGTGCCCTGGCATTAAGCCGGGGCTGCCGGAGGGCGCCGTGGTGAATGTCATCATCGATCCCAGTGCGCCCTCATTAACGGCAAAGAGGGTGAAACGCCGGAGTGGGTTTAGTGGGTAGGGCTAAATTCTCCCCCCCTCTTCCCTGGAGAGGGGAAAGGAGTGGCGAGTCCCACACACCGTGCGTAAATGCATTCCCACTCCGTCAACAAAAAAAAAAAAAAAAAAAAAAAAAAAAAAAAAAAAAAAAAAAAAAAAAAAAAAAAAAAAAAAAAAAAAAAAAAAAAAAAAAAAAAAAGGTGTAATAAAGTCCGCGGTCCGGTCACTAGTATTAACATTTCGGTCACAAAGCAAATGTCAAATTGTAAATTGTAGCTCGCGTTCCGCGGTTTCTGCATTTCTGTCTGCATTTATCTTGCAAGCTCACAAAAATACACCGTGTAATTTTTAGTAGAAAGTACGGAAGAAACCATTAGTTTTCACTGAACGACTTCGGCTGGGTATATAGGTAGCTCTATAATTGGCCTTCGCTTGATCCGTAGTATCTTACAGAACACAACACTCTGACGCTATAAGCAAGATTGTCAGATATTTTTTCGTTCTCCGTTGTGTAACTACCTATTTCAGATGATATTGTTATTTTGCAGCACTTAATTCAGAATAGGGATGGTTGACTCAGATTGCATCCCGCACAATACGTCTCGAGGATCACCGCTGATTCGATTTCACGTAGCCCAGACAGAGTGACTTGCCGCAACGATACCTATACACCTGCATTTACAAGAAAAACTACCTTACAATAACTTAACTTACAAATTAATATTTAGTTACTTTATCCTTAAACAGTTGTAATTATTTATATAATATATTTTATAATTATACTTTTACAATTATTTATAATAGTAGTCGCCTCTGTGGCGTAGGCCTCCCCCATGCGTTTCCATACTTCTCTATCCCAGATAAACCCGAATAACTATTGAATAGAAGCAGACACGGGCAGTGTTAAATTAAAAAAATACAAATGAAACAATTTTCTTATCATCTTCCTGCTCCCATTCGATGTAAGTATCTCATCCCGCACAAAATGAATGTTGATTGAATTGAACCAATATGCTAACATGATCAGATTCGGTAGCTGCCTGCCCCTGCCGAAACCCGATACCCTAATCCGGCACTATTATGCTCTCTGGTATCTGCTTAATGAGAAAATAACCCGATGTTTCATGCTCCATGCCCGCGCACCCTCAACCTTTCAAGGCAGGGACAAACTGAGCCCACGTACCTACGCGACGTATAATAGGACAAGTTTGTTTCCAAGCAAACAAATTCCAGAGTTCGGATTTCACAACGCGTTGTGCTGTGCAGCATACGTTGTGTATTACGTGGGCTCAGTAAGCCCCGGCCTTCATTTTTGCTTCAGTGCTAGCAAGAAGTCCAACAAAGAATTTTACCTATAATTCTGAATTAATACGCCAAACAAATGGTGCCAACCCACGAGTAAATATAGGAATTAAAATTGAAGCGGAATAACGATCGTATTTAGAGCTATCAATACGGATATGATGGTCGCTGTGTAACAGCGTGATAAAACGGTGTCCATCACTTTCAATCCCGCGGTATTAATATGTGACGGTTATTTTATCACATGGCTAAACTCATCCTTATTACGTCAGCAGAACTAAATTAAATATTAGGGACGTTCAAAACGGATACTAATTTTCATCGTGTTCTTATCATACTTATATTTATGTTTTTATTACCTCCTCCTCCCTATCCCAGAGATCATAAGTACAATACTTTACTTTCTAGATTATAGATTGATCGTTCCTTGGATCGCGTTTTATGTAAAGACCTAGGTATAATCTCAACTTTTTATTCAGTTTTCACAATTCCGTATGAGTGAGTTAACGATACGAAAAATACAGTTTGAGAAGCACTGCTCAAAGTCGGCGCATATAATAGTATTCCGCATCAGGGAAGCTTTGTATTAAGTTTTAACGAATTTACGAGGGCATGCAGTGTTCCTGCCCCCGACCTCGCGACCTGGAACCGAGAGAATCTCGAATCGAGAAATCTTAAATTAAAAATCAGAGAAAACACAATTAAAGCGGGATACCCGAAATATTACAATTTATATTAGTATGAACAATATCACGGCGTGACTCATCCTCCGTTCTCATTTCGTTAACCTTATCTGCTTGAGGTCACAGTTAACATCGTCTCTACCCAGTAATCCGATATCGCGTGTCCTTTACACTGTAATCGCGGGCCGGGGGCGCTCCGGCTTCAGCGACTAATACCCCATAACGTTAAAATTAATCTGAACCCACTGCCACATCCGTGATCCCGTGAACGTTAACGCGACCTCGAAGTTCAAACAACTGTATGGAAGCTTAGATCAGACTTGCACTAGTCGTTGTATCATATAATGGTTTGTGAGCGTTTTGAATGTGAGGGCAGTAAACGAACTCCTTTGACACAGGACTGCCTCGGGGCCTGAGCTTGTCTCTTCCTGTGCTTAATTCAAAAAGTCACTCACAGCAATGTAAACCGACCAGTGTATCTCTGAAGGTGAGCTGCGAGTGCGCGCGCCTTTTTGATCCAGATTGCGCCCGTAAGTATCGCAACTCGCATAAAGGCTTACATAAAGCGCGCAATGGCCAGTAAAGTAGAATACTCATTCGCCAGATCAGGATGCTACTTAAAAAAGAAACATAAACAAGAAGTAGGGGTCAAGTTAGAATGGATATGTGGACGTAGACGAGTAATAGTAGTTGTCAGATTAGATTGATGTAAAGTCTGCTACCGCACAACTAAGTTCCGGTTAATGTCACGCTCTCGGGCTGATATTATGCGAAAATTATGAGAGTATTTTATCATGAAGCGAGTAGGCAATTTTGCTTGAAAAAGACATGAGGTTATTAAGCTGTACAATACATTTTACGATTTTTATATTCAAGAGATGTTAGCGTCAGGGTTATTTCACCTTCGATTATTATTAAAAGGTACAAAATAAAACGTTGTCATCGACTATGGTAAGTCCACGAAATCTATCCGTCCATATTTAAAAAATACCATGAAAAAGAGAACCTTTCTAACGTCTCTTTTCTACAAAATCTGTATACCGTTAATTAACTCACGTATTGTTGAAGTCACATTTAGCGCGACGTGTTTGAAATGCGTCTAGCATCCATCTTCGTATTCAAATGTGTTGCGCTAGGTAAATGACACTTCAATACGACCGTGACTTATTTAAATTTTAATATCAGTATGACCCACAATACTTTAATTATTGGCTTAAATTGAAAGAAACTACGTACCTTGCACAGCAAATTTGTGCATGGTCCAGAGAACACTTCCCAGTTTCATTGAGTTAACCTAATTCCATCCTCCGACCCCAACAATGTCATCAAACTGGGAATGTTCATTAGGATATTATTAAAGGATAATAACTCGGCGTAGTGATATAACGACAGTAAAACGAGAGAGGCTCGCCCCGCGGGGTTGCCTGCGGCAGGCTCTGATACTAGGACGAGGGTAATGCAATACTGAACCAAAAAGTCACAAGTTTCTATTAGAACTCGAACGGTATAAGACTTTTTGGATTCGTAAGGCAGAAACGTTGGAAAATTGGATGTCTGTGTGTTTGCAAATCACTTCCCGGACTAATATAAAACGTCTGTAGTCGGTATGAGCACAAAACGCTCAGCCCGCGGCGCAGTCTGCCTATTTAAGGGCACTGGGAAATAGGAAATTGTGCAGGTAACTGAGTAAGATCTAAATGGAGACTGATTGAGATTTTTGCCTGACTGCGGCAAAACCAAATGGAAGGGTTATGATTATGATTCTTATGATAGGTACGTATGTTAGTGTAGAGTCTTTCGTAGAGCGTGGAAACTATTGAAACGACATTGATGGATGAGCTGTCAATAGTTTTGTCTTTGTACAGCAGGGAGCCTAGCTGAAATGACAAACTAAACGAAAAAATGTATCGGGGTGACAGATGGTACGAAAAAAGGTTCTTTCACAGCATGGAGGAAATATAGAGCCAGATAATTAATAGAAACATGCAGAGAGCAGTTATTTTTAGACACAATGTCTATTTAATAAATCGGATAGAATAAAACTAAAAAGCGGTGAGTTGACCGTGAGGTCAGTTGTACAGTTTTCATATAAACTCCATAATTTATATGACAATTCGAAAAACGAAACTGATTTGACTAGTAGGAAAGTACCCTATTGTTATTGGCTACCTTGGCTAGGCCGCCAGGTGACATTAACTACATTTTTCACTGACTTCCAAAAAGGAGAACATTTATAACGTATCGTATTCGAGTTAGGATTGTGTTTTTCAAAGTTGCATTGAAACAAGTCCTTACTCCGTAATACCAAACTGAATTTAATTTACCAGAGGCATTTATTTTAAAGACTTATAACGTCGCCGATTTTGGTATTCATTAAGGTGTATTTCAAATATCCCTAAGCTATTTTTCATATCTTTTAACCAGCAAAGCTTACTTAAGTGCATATCAAGTAATTAAATAAAATTAAAACGGTTAGGTGTTCGTTCGTTGTTTTTGTGGTTCGTGCCTAGAGAGCCATAGCAGAATCCGCGGGTCTGTCCGTAACGAACATTTTTTAGCTCTAATGACTGCTCGTTAAATGTTTGTGAGCTCCAGTAGAGTGGAGCACCCTCACAAACGTCTGTCAGACTCAACTTTTGGTCTCTTTCCAATTTTGCATAACGCGAGCTCAAGTGGGGAGTCGTGTTAAAGGTTCACTTTTGACTGAATACTGAATGAACTCAAAGTGAAAAAATGTCACATTTTCATAGAAATTAGACATTAACCTTTTGAACGTCTATTATATACAACGCGCCGTCGTAACGGAATACACGAAGGTTGGTATTATACTGTAACTTGACATCTTAACGGTCAAAGGGTTTATTATGACATTGCCTTACTTTGTCATTATAAATGCCCGGCAAAGTTAGTTTGACTCTAGATGGACTTTAATGCAAGGATTGAGTCTCAGTTCTCTAACTGAATAACTTTTACGGTACATATGGTGCTACTTTAGCGCACTAGTGCGAAAATTAGCATATTACGTTACTGTGTCGAACATTTAAAGGGCCATATGTACTGTAAAACGTTATACGATACATGTGCGAATAGGTAATTCGCAACTCGTGTCGATTTAAAACACTCCCTTCGGTCGTGTTTTAATTTATCGCCACTCATTTCGAATTTCCTATTTTTCGCACTTGTATCGTAATGTACTATATTGTGCAAAAATAAACGATCTTACAGATATTGATGATATAGATTGTAGGACATTAGCATCATAAATATGGTTTCAGTTTGTTGCCGTTTTTAGAGAACGTCTGATAACTAATAGAGAACAAGCTGTGCTTATTGAGCATTACCATAGACAAAACAAAACAATTGAGCATAAACAATCTACATTTGAAAAATTATCTGGGTGTACCTCAGGGAAGCGTGTTGGGTCCACTTCTTTTCCTTATTTATTTAAACGAACTTCCAAATCAAATTGAAGAGCCATGTGTGATGTTCGCGGATGACGCGACTATATTGTTCTCAAGTGATAACAGGACTAAAGATATAAATAATAATATTGAGCATAGCCTTACAATAATTCTAGATTGGCTTGAGACTATAAATCTTAAAGTGAATCTAGACAGACAAAGCTGATTCAAAGTAGACATTATAAAACTCCACCAATTCCATTAGATATATCTGACGCAGGAAGTCCCATTGAAGAAATTACAAGTGCTAGTTTTTTTGGTGTTAAAATAGACACTCATTTAAATTGGACATTAATAGTAAGATTTCTAGTGACTATTATGCTTTATCAATACTATCGGAAACATGTTACGAAACTGTGGTAGTAAATGCTTATTACGGAAGTGTGTATCCACTACCTATAAAACATACTGTTGTCTATTGGGGCAATTCTGTCGATGTGCACAAAACATTTAAACTACAAAAACGATGCTTGAAGACTGTATATCGTACGCGCACCGAGGAATCGCTGCGTAACATATAGAGAAAAACGTTTTTTTTTAACTTTAACCTGTATTTATGTATGTATGTGTGTATATGCTTTATTGTACATAGAAATAAAAACACGAAAAACACAGTTACAAAATAAATAAATACAACAAAGGCGAACTTATCCCTGTATGGGATCTCTTCCAGACATCATAGAACTATGTATTTTTATTAAAAGTCAATCTGCATTTTTTGTAAATGGTCATAATTTAAAAGCAAGATTCGTGACCAGTACAAATTTGATATTTACCTTCCAACGGTAAACAACTGTTTGTACAAAAAAGCACTTTAAAATTATGGCTATCCGCATTTACAACCATCTTTCTCTAGATTTGAAAGCGCTAGATGGAATTAAGTTCAAACGGAGGCTTAAGAACTGGCTAATCAATAAAGTATTTTTCCTACTCCTCTACTGTTATCTGTCATTTATAGATTCATTAACACGAACATAAGAACATACATAAAAGGTCTCAATAAAAGTCTATATTGTCTATTCCTCATAACAGCACTTGTGCTTTAAAATCGCTATAACGTTACTGCGATTAATGGCTACCAACCTAACAAAATTAAAACTAATACAGTTTCAAACTAAGTGCATTGCTGCCAACTTACAAAATATTTATTTGGTTGCGTAGTAGAAACAATTGCTTTATAAGTCAGAAACACGCATGTGACACCCGTAATATAGCAACGCCCATAGACTACGAAGACCGCTTAGCGTTGCTTGTTAGTCTCCATAGGCTACTGTGAAATCGACGACACATTAGTAGTACTTACTATTGCTATTTTGCATTCCCCAAAGCAGTTACCAAAGCGGCATCGGCATGCAAAAAGTGCTCAAATTAGCCGAGTCAATACGCGGGAAGATTTAAAGTCAACAAGCTAACGGGTTCGGGGACTTCGGGGGCGGCAAGTGAGCAGCCGCCGCATCGTGAGCCTTAGGAGCTGGGGCCGAAGGTCGAAACTGCGCGCCGAGGTTGCGAGGGTGTGCATATATGGATCACTTTATGCAACAGGCGTGTATACTCCTTATTATAACAAAAGTAGTTTAAACACAGGATTGTTTAAACACTTATATAACTTATTTATGAGTACATATAAGTAGTATTGAAGTTAAAACAGATTTAATAAATACATAAGACCGATGATTATCAATATCCACCCAGGCTGATCGTACGCCCCATTCATATAACGGAATTGCGAATTACGTCGTTTTTTACATTTTTGTCGGGGCCATTCCCAATATTCCGATCGCCATTTAAGACCTACATGCTCTACATCTATGATGATTCTTTCGTAGCTCTGCTCCTCTAATTTGATTGAGTAGGGAAATTCTGACTTATTAAGCACATATTCATTGTAATCATAGATGCCATCTAAATGTCTTGGTTCTCCACTGCACAGCGTCTTCCACCGATGTTGTCTTCGCGATAGTGCACGCATCATCTCTGCCTTACTTCGCGCCCCTTACCTAAAAACCTTGTTTATATTTTAGACTTGGTTCTCTATTGCATGAGCCCATCCTCTAGTGTTGACTTCGCGATATTGCACGCGCCATCGGGTCTGACTTCACTCGCGCCCCCTGACGGAAATCTTTTTTCCGACACCTCCACGCATGACGCGAATACAAAACTCCGTCAACATTGGGGCTCTAGTTTGAAATGTTTCAAATGTCTCAATCAAATTGAATGTGAATGTTCGTGATTGATTATTTGTGCACCGGCTATTTGAACGGCTCGTATCGATCGATAGGGTCCGTCTAAGCTAACATTGCACCGATTTGAATATAACAAAGTGAGGTAGTGTCATTAGAATCGTCATATGTTCATAGCAATTTAACATTCATGTCATCATGTCATAGATTGGCACCGTTTGTCATTACAAATGCGATGCAGAGTTATGTTGGTCCGACTCCATCACTCCACGCGCGGGTTTGATTTGGTCAAATGTAGGAAGCATTCCAACTGTAAAAATCTGGTAATGATTTGATATTGCTAATGGTGCTTTACGCTGGCATGCTTAAAATATATTATAAGCACAAATGAGAGATTAGTATTCAAATCAAAGATTAGTATCAAATACAATTTTTTTTTTAAGTTTGAATGTTTATATATTAGTGCAAGTGCATCTCTGTTGCCAATAAAAAAATCTAGTTGTTAATGATGAAGACTTTTTTTTAAATTTCATCTTATCTCCTTTTGGCTCGATAATTTAAAACAAAATAGGTTTAGTACAATAAAAATGCGTGAGTGTCGCGGATCACTCATTGAACGAAGTATACTATTATTTATAAACGTATTGTATTATTGATTAACACATACAAAAAAAATACTTAAACTTAATCGACAAAATATTAATTATCGAATCTGCTTACAAAATTTCACAAATCAGTTCAGAAATGCGACTGATTACCTACAGGCAGGGAGAACCACCAAACATAGGGAAACAAGTTGTACATGCTGAAACTGATATGCTTAGCCGTGCTTCACTCTAGCTTAGTGAATAAAAAACATGAAATTCAAGTGCAAAAAAAATACAAATATAAATATGGGGGATTGAACCCGGATCGTCGCTTTTATCACCTGTTTCTGAGCGCTGTTTGTCAACTGCGCCACTATAGGATAGGATATACGTAAGTCGGTGAAATTCGGCTAATTATTCTGACCGTCTCATCCGCTAACCGCCCAGTAAGGAACTTCGTTGGTTGGTTGGTTGATTACATTGAGTAAAAATAACAATAAACAAGAGGTCTAGTAGAAAATATTCGAAAATATACTATAAAAAAAACTAATAGTAATAGTTAGTTATAGCTGGGTATGTAAGTACTAGATGGCAGTAAAAACCATTAGTGGAAAGAGTTTCCCAGCCCGCGTTCAACTCAACCCAAACATCAGTGAAACCATCAAAGAATCGCATTAACCTCCAAACGGGAATGTATCAAAGAAAATCGGTGACTGCCATTACACAAATTAGAAAAAGAAATCTAAATGCATTTCCCGCCGCTCCATGTTGCCATTCAAAATAGGAACGTATTACCCGTGAAAAGAACTGTCTCAAATTACTTTACATAATCTTTCCCTCTCTGGCTTGTGGGTGAATGTATGCGCATCCTGCTCGTGCTGGCTATACAAACTCAAATAAACAAATACAAAGGGCCTAATTGAGTAACTAGTAAAACGAACGCGAACGGCTGTCCCGTCCCTTCGTGTAAAATTACCAACATACACTTTCTTTTATCAAAACGTTTGTTACCCTAATCTGAGTTGTAACGCTTGGTAATAAAGGTGTACCAGTAGATGATAGCGTGTGGATTAAGTTTGGTGAAGTTGTACAATTTTGGAGAGCGAGTTGTCAAGTGGTAAGGGAGTTGAGTCTCGCAGGGAAGTTAATTCGTCAACAATTTCGATATTTGAATACGTTTCGCTGCTCAATGAGCTTCTGTCAGCTTAAATTGTTTTTCTTTTTTAAAATAATTCAACTTTGTTTGCTTCAAGATAATAAAAAAGTAAAATAAGATAATAGACGGGTCAAGAATCCTGACAGTGAGCAGGAAGATATTAGAGTATATCAGGCAAATAAGTTACCTACTCACACTATACATATGCTCCTATTTGAATAAGTATTATTATAAATAGATAACTTTGTCAGTTGAAAAAAGGCGTGTAATTCAAAATTTGTATTAAAGTCCCTTCAAACATACATTTTCAAATTTATCACCTTTTTCTATTGATATATTCGACTTGACGGACTATATATATATAGATATAGGATGTCACCTATGGTGAGATGCCTACCATAGGATAGGAATTACAAAACAACAACATTTCAATTTCGGATTCCAACGAGGGAAAGTTTCAAGAACTTGTCCACCAACCGTCAGTTAGTCAAACGTTTAAAAAGAAAATGAAAGGTGGGACTACTAAGCTCATCATATATTTTTATTTTATAATTTAAAGTAGAAAAGATCTACATTACTCTGTTAATATCTTGTCAACACTTTGTGTCATCATAAAATACATTTTATACGTAGCGAAAACAAACAAATGCATTAAATGATGACAGTAAAAAAGTATGATATTGATTGAGGAGGCACTTCGCTGTAATATATGTTAGTGCCCCATTGTGGCCGCTCGCAACGAGATATTAATTCAATCATGAATAGTTGTTGGCTAAGTATTATGTACAAGAATACGAGTATTATGGCAGCCGTTATCTTTGCTAATGGTGTACAGTGAGCATCAATAATATTAACCCCACTAAAAACATTTTCATGTAAAATGTTGCCAAGACGAAACAATAAGGCTCACACTGTCAAAAAGCTATCAGATTTCATGTAGAGCCAATAAGCTTCTAACTCTACAAGCCCTAACTTCACAAACTCTTCACCTTAGTCAAAATATGTGGCTTGGCCGTTTCGTTACTACAATAACTATTGTATAACAAAAAAGTAATAAATAGTAGGTAAATACATTTTTCATCCCCGGCCCATAATGTTACGGTCACTGACCTATCACACATAGACAGTTAGTCCTCATAAGGCTAATCTGCCAAAAGTGAAGCCGAAACACGATCGATGTGTGCGTGCGACGCTCGTGTCTTACGCTCAGCGACACACACATATATACAAAAACGGGTTGCCAGAGTTCATTTATTCTCCTTAAAGTAGATTGATTTTAACCACATCCTTATACTTGGCTATCAATCATTTGGGAGCGTGTATGTAGATATTAAATTTATAGCAAAAGCTTTCAAGGTTTCTTTTAAGGACTTTGCATTTCTGAACTTAGTGAAATAATGTTTAAATAAAAAACGTTTATTTTTTTATTCTACAAATGTGCACAGATAATAGCTGGTAGAATTGACTTTGGAATAATGATTTTAAATGATAAATATTTAATGACGATCATTTGGATTCGATTTGATTTGATTTTATTTGATATCTTACATTTAATATTTTCTTCGGGTTGGTGTGATGAAAAGTTTTGTGTTTCACTTGGGGCAAAATTTGTTTAACTCTCGTAACTTGAAACCCTCGCAACGCTCAAGATTCCATTTTTAGAAATTTTGGGATCTTTATCTACTTAGCTCGATAATATTGCTAATTAGCACGAGCGGTTAAACAACAACTTTCCCTCTTGTAAAACAAATAACTATTTATCGTCAGTAAGTACTAGTAATTGTACCTGCCGGCCTAGCCAAGGTTGCAATCGCTATTGCTTCGACAACGAAACGCTTTGTGTCTCTCGTCTCTCTATCATTCTTCCATATAAGTGCGACAGTGACAGTTGCGTTTCGTTTTTACAGACTTTAACTGTAACACCTGTGTTCCACAAATACAATTTACTTTTCTTGCTCATCAAAATGGCGAGAGCATATTCGATATGTTTAGTCGGTTTCCATATTGCATCATTCCAATTTAATCTAATTTTTTCCGTCCATCTCGCAGACAGAAGCGGATTAGTCGGAAATCTAAAACGAATATCACACATAATAAAAATATGAATTTAAACTGTAATTTTATAAAAGACAAAACATAATTTGAAATAAAAGAATGAAAAACTAAAAAAGAATATTTTCTATAGTCATACAAGGAACGTAAAGTAAGCATATTAATTTTATTTTATCAATGTAATCGTCATGCCTCATTTCGAGGAAAAAAGATTCATGTCACCTGGCAACATTTATAAGTAATGGCGGCTGACGAAAATTTGGATTTTTGTATTTACAATTACGTAAAAATATCACATTAAACTGGATATTTACGCGTGAAATGTTATATCAGGCGGTTTGTTTTTATTCACTGATATGTTGTGACACCCATTCACCGCACAAACAACCATCTTTCTTGTATTTTTTAATTTATAACCGGGAGGTGTACACAAACCAACTCGACCTTGAGTACTGCGAGGGCCGTTCGGATACGATGACACGAGGGCGACATAATGTCATACTCGAAATGGCTTCACTAGGGATGTACAGACTAGGCATCTAGGCTAATTATAAATCTATGGTTACGGTAGCGAAAAATGGAAATGGAGAAAACTGAAGTGAGCACCGTTACTACCTATAAGTACTTATGTGTGAAAAAAATGTGTACTAAAGATATGCTCATTGATTTAGCGGGAACATTGGGGGGACTCTACTTCTCCGTATCCTACATTCTACAGTTGTATGCTGGTGCAAGCAGTTTATCCTGGGTAGAACATCAACTCAAGACAAACACCGCGAAAATATTTGGGCTTTCATCATTCTTTATAAGAGCTATGCAACTGAAACTTTATATTTCCAATAACTCCACTATTGACATCATATCCCGAGAATTTTGTTTATCTGGTACTGGTATGATCCAAACCCAAGTTATGACGGTTCAAAAAAACAACGAAACGCTTCGAGAATAGGTAGGTCGTGCCCTTGCGCTTCGCTTGGCTAGTCTTGGCTGGGGCACTGCCGTGCCCCCAGTACTTGGGTACTTTACGCTACTATTATACAAATTATATTAGTAGTAGCGTAAAAAAAACGACGCGCCAAGAGTCTACCAGTCTCTTGAACGCTTAACTTAAACTTATCTTTTCCTAAAAACGTTCCGAACGGACGTCTTTCCAGTGAAGGCATAGTAATATAGTTAACGATTGCGATACGTCTTAATCTTACGATGTTTTCATCCATAGCTTTTAAAAAGTCGAGATTAGAACATGCGTGAATAATTATTAGTTTCATGATGTGCCTAGGATCCCAATAGCCAAGGTGACAATTGTTGGAGAGAAAATGCCAATCGCAACTTAAATAATGGATGGAAATAGACACCTGCCGGTCTAGCCAAGGTTACAATCGCTATCGCTTCGACAACGAAACGCTTAGTGTCTCTCTATCACTCTTCCGTATTAGTGCGACAGTGACAGCTGCGTTTCGATCGCTACGGAGCGTAAGCGATTTGCACGTTGGCTACGCGGCCTGACCAGCATCTGTCATCCCAATACATTCTTAGGAAGGTCTCTAGGAACATCGTAATTTGGCGGACTTTACGATCGGCTGGCGACATATAGGTAAGTGCATCTTCATCAACGTGTATGTACGACTGTACTATGGTGGCTGCGACGGGCGAGTGTGAACACGGTCTTGTCATTAAAATAGCTGAACCTAATTGGAGCACATGCTACGCCGCTGTACTACTCTTAATGTCTTGATTAAGTTGATAAATGTACTATTGTCTCTTGGACTAAAGGGCCTGGCCTAAGACCTTAATATTTTTGTTTTAATTGTGTCTGAATAAAAACATGTCATTAATCGTAAATTTTATACAGACCATGCTTGTTAATCGTCCAACACTACCTGTAATTTATAATTATAACGACTTTACTGACGTAGGTATCGTTAGATTGAAAATGTAGCCCTAAGCTATTCGAAACATGTCGCTTGCAGTAACTATTGCTACTCGTACCTACGTGAATAACAACTTATAATTATATGAATATTCGCTTTCGGAAAAATAGTGGCTGTCGAATTTGAATAATAAAGTTGGCTAAACGGACCTCGAACTTCTTAAGATGCATCAAAAATAATGGTAAAATTCCATTATAGTGTTGTGTCTCCCTTGCTTCGGATCGCCGTCTTCGCCCGCCGGACGCCGGGTTTCGTCTTCACGACGTAATTTGCTGGTTACGGTGACTACTTTAAACATAAACTCACCTGTCCCATTTAAAACCAACTCATCCGAGACTTCCTTCACACGTCAACGCTCAAACAACAACACACTAATCGCCTCCGACTCTAAATTAATGTTTATTTGATTAACGATGAAAAAACAGTTCGACAATTAGGCTCCCGTCCGCTTTAATACACACAAAATTTCATAAATATGTACCTATTTTTGCACCTTACTCCTTCGAAATAAGGAATGGTATTATGTACATATTATTGGCTCTGACGATGCTTTCTTACGGTGTTTTTCGTTAGGCAGTAGCGATCCGCTTACGCACAATAGGATAAACAAACGGCGGTAAACGGAAGCCCAGTTCGTTAGGCCACAAAGCCTGACAGCTCGGCTACCGATTATTATTTCTTTTTAATTTTCTTTTGAGACTTGACAGACGGTGGACAGCCAACGGTGTTACGCGCTAACAGTTTCTTAACTTCGATACTAATAGAAATAATATATAATTTCTTAGACAAAATGATGGACTATGTAAAGAGTTGTTGCTAGGGTGATTATAGGAATTAGGAACTCTGTAATAGAACTGCTACTTTTCTGTGACTAGACTCGTTAGAAACGCCTCAAAAATATCGTGAGTATTAGGTAAGGCATTTTTTTTTTTGAGTAATCAAACACTGACTTAAACCTCCGACGTTTTAAAGACGCCGTCCTGTCCCCCGTGGTGGCGTTGGGTGGTAGTCCGTGATCCGTGGTAACTTAATTACGCAAATTAAGTCAAATCCAGTTTTAGTATTTAACACTGCTGTCAATCCCGTCACTTGTATCAAATAAAGTTAGAAAGGGCCGAAGAAAGCGACGACTTCGTATCGACGATTGTTGCTCTCGTCTTCCTTAAACTGCATCTTTAGACTGCAAGTATCGAACGTTAGTACTTTTGACTCATTATTTAAGTTAATAATTGTGTTTATTCTAATATTGTTATCTTATTCAGAACGGGATCTTTATCCTTTGTATTACCTATGGATATTGTCCGAAATAAATGTTTTTTTTTATTTTATTTATCTTATTAAAACAGTTTACGTATGACCTGTGTGCCCACACTTATAAAAGAATGAATTGTAACGATGCAGTTGGAGAGTGACCAAAAGTCCGAGTGACGAGCCCTCCAGTCCGGTCCGAACATTTAACAAGCGTTCATTAGAGAACTAACATTTACCAAAATATCCAACTGCCATATCGACTTTGACTACCAGTTACGTATATTTTTGTTATTTCTTGTTGAAGTGTCTTCGTTACATCTTGGTCAAAAATGCTTTCGTAAAATAATATGCATGTCTGGCTGTTCTTCTCTAGGTAACGATTCGCGTGCAGGTTATTTTTTCTGGATTCCATTTTTGGACAATTTTCGAAATTACATTACAAGTCATTAATTCAGTTTTAAGCCATGTAACGACAGACTTGTGAGGTCTACAGTCCACACCTTCAGCTTCCAGAGACACTAATAGTTTTATCTAGGGGTCAAACTATGTTAGCGGCAGGCTTACGTCAGCTGCTGTACTGTTTATGAACACGGAGCACCGAGTAACGAAAGATGCCAAGTTTTTAGCAGTTTTAATTGACCGAGTGGACGACAAATAACGGAAGACGCCAAATTTTAGCCGGTTTAATTGACCGCCACTGGACGGCGGATTGAAACGCTGATTGGAAAAGTTGGGAATGGAAAAAGTAGATCTCTTCGTTAACGTGCAGATAAAAAAAGTTACTCAGTTATCTGGTACGTTATTGTTGAAAACTACGAAGAAAACTTAGAGTACGCTTCATAAATTCAAGCATACAGTTAACCGGTTAATGATATTTTATATAAGGTCTTTGTGTTTAATACTTAATACCCCCTCTAAGCCCAAAACAAGCTGAATTTCAAACGAATTCTCTACAAGCACCTACTGGATTCTGTCTAGTTGGACCCCGCCCCAAATGTTTTTAAAAACATAAAAAAATATAATATAACTAACTTACATGTATTTTAGTATATTTCAACAAAAAAAAAATATATTTTTACTTTAATAGTACCTAGGTACTTATGTATTTGGCTGTGAGTATGGTACTGTGTCCAAGGCGCACCTTGTGAGAACATTTTAATTTATACATACAAGACCGAAGTGATCGTGAGTGCTCCGTGAACAAAGTTTTGTGTGAAGCATTGAAAGCTACTGCAAAAATTACTTATTGTTTATCGTTCATGCCTCTTTACAAAGTCAAAAGTCACAAATTTCCCATCGATACGAAACAGTTTAAAACTGTGAAGCCATCGCTCGCCCTATGAAGTTAGAGTGCTCGACTAATCGAGGGGGCTCGACTGGCTCAAGACAAAAGGCGCGGCCGCCACTCCATTTAACTCTATTTTGCAAACAGCTCTCAGCCCACTCGACTCCACTCCACTCCACATTTAGAGAGAGCAATTCCTTTACATTTAACTCTGTTTCAAATTCTCCACGTGGGAATTTGGTTTGATTGGTGTATTAATTGTTAAAAGTCTTAGTTTTAACTAAGGCGAAGTCAAGTGAGACTTGAAAAATAAAGACCACTTGATGTCAAGAAATTGTATAACTTTAGCATTTACTTTTAAAATAACGATAATTGTTATTTCGTGTATTTAAAAAACAACAAATATATTGTCCCACAGACGGGATCGTTTTTCTACAGCGACGTTTTGAAGACCAAATTTAACGCGTTACCTAAGTATATAAATTGAGATATAGCGTACGGTATCGGTACCTACTTAAAATAATTTGTTACAACTGCCTCTTATAAATCATTTGTACCTCAATATAATTCTATGTATGTTCGGATCAACTCTTGCAAGCTAAATTAGACCCACTTCCCATTATTCGATTAAGCTGAAACTTCACATGCATACGTAAGTTGGATGACAATGCAATATTATGGTACAATCGAGCTGATCTGATGATGTACACAGGAGGTGGCCATAAGAACTCTGTGATAATGATAAACAACGAAACATAATTCTGTTTGGGTTTGTTAGAATTATGCCGATTAATACTAGTTACCTGCGGAAAGAAAAGTACAGTCAGAGTTATCGCTGCTATGATTAATTAATAATTAATTTTATATACCTAAGCTCTTATTAGCTTGTATAAAAAATGATATTTTTGTCAAAAAACATTCCTTTTCGTTCCGACACCATGGACTTGTTGCAAGTATCGCTTCGCCAGACGTCGGCGAACTAATAAGGCCCGCCATCGCCATTGACAGCATTATAAATATTGATCAAGTGTCAGACTTATTGCCGGGGCGCAACCGCCAGCCAACACTCGTGTTTAGCGTGTAAACACACCACTGTGGCTACTGAGTGCCTGTCACTACGAGGGTTACTTTCTGTTATGATTTATTGGTAAATGTGGCTAATGTAGGTTGAATAAAGATATCGATTTAATTATTTTTCGGTCAATAGATTCGTCGATTTGGGATGTTTAACAACTCCTGGATTTTATTTTTAAGAGTACCTATATAGAGTAGTCGAATATAGCTGTCTGGTAGAGTTCTAGCTGTGTTCATTATATTAGCACCCGTGAAGTAAATCTATCAATTATGGTGACAGCGTACCACGGGAAATGGCAGATCTGACAAATCCAAGGACATTCTACTATTCAGCTGAAATGGTTTACCTGGAAAAAGATGGCCTATGTATACAAATTTCGGGTTGGGCTGGTCTATCGTTTGTTGGGATGGTTTGTTGTGGTTGGGTATAACTGTATTTATTTTATACATATATTTTTGTAGAGTATTTTTTCTGCACTTAGCTCATCCTCCTGAGACCCAGAAACAGTTGTTTTTTTAATTTGAAACCCTTACTTACACAATAAAAGTTCAAAATACATTGTAGGATTTGTACACAAATGTATAATTAGGACGTCAAAGCCATGTCTAAAGGCCGCTTTACTGTGACCAGTAGGTTTCCACAAATTAGAATCAACTGCAATTTTTCTAAGCTATATTTAGCGACGCGGATAACTGCACGTGAACCGTCGGTAAGTGTTGAGAGGACATCCTCGACCAATGGCGGCGAATTGGCGTCTTCCTGCTGTAATGAGGATGCGCCGGCGCCGCTGATTGGCGGATGTCCAGTATCCAGTCCACTCCTGCGCTCGTCTTCCTGCTACTCTGCCTACAGCAGTGGCCGTTCCTACGAGAACACATACAAGGTGCAACAAAAGAGTGGGGATCCGTTTAATGGCATATTCGGCATTGTGCTCTGATTAGGAATATATAGAAGAAATAAATTTTTGAAACCAATAATTTTTACCCCTTGTATGAAGGGTCGACCGACTTGGACGACCTGCCCCATAGAAAAAAAATGTTTCTTCTACTTTTTCCTAATCAGAACATGATACCGAATATGCCATTAAACGGATCCACAGAATTTTTCTTACACCCTGTGCAGTGTCACTGGCCTCCAGCCTCCGCGAATTAGTCCACGCGCCACGTAGTAAAAATTCCAACCCCATTATTTATACATTCTTCGTTAGTCGTTAATGTTTGAAATTTTTAATTTCACAACATACTTTCTCAGTGATTAGTCATTAAGTCACATGTAGGTAACACTTAACCGTTGTTGTTTTGTTATTGATACTAACTAGACATGCTAAATACCGAATATTAGGACTTTCTGCTTGAGTCTGTTTAAGTTCTCGTGTTCGGATATTGAATGGCAAAAAGCGAGAATCACCGTAACATTAGACATCAGGGCAACGCGATCCCGCGACACGACCCCGCGACGCGACACGACCCCAAGAAAATTGCCCCGAGAAAGTGTTGCAAGGGTGCTGCACGAGGCGTGCCCTCAATAATAGCGTTTTTAGAACGCTCTCGAAAAAATTGGTTCTTCTTCGGAAAAATAACCATTTAAATGTTTCTCTAAGTAAGCTCAATAAGACTAGCGTTCTAGGTACCAATACGAATACAACGATATATAAAATATATAAATACTTAAACATAAAAAACAGCCATGACTCTTTGTTCCTGACAAATATCCGTGTTCATCACACAAATAAATGCCCTTACGAAGGTTAGAACCTGGGACCATCGGCTTTACAGGCAGGGTTCACTACCCACTTGGCCGGTCGTCAAAATAGGGACTTTGTGATTAAAAAAACGCAACCTAATTGTGAATGAAAAACAGTACAGTCAGCGATAAAAGCTTGTATCAAAAATAACATTCTGGCAAATAATAAATTCCACCATGGATTTGGATTCCGCCAGCAGTGCGCCCCCGCCCCGACGTAATCGCGCGCGAAACTTATCACATTATCAAAAAGCGTCAAATCGCCGAATCCTTTGATGTGCGCGCTAATTTGACAATTACACCGGGGACGGGGGCCGCCCGGTCGCCCGGCCGCCCGGCCGCCCGGGCCCCGTCGCCTGTTCGATATTCAACACGGTTTTCGCTAGGTAACGATGATCTATTGCAGTTTATCGAAAACTTAAAATAGTGGGTTTGGAACTTAAAAATTACATTTTGTATTACTCGCGGTGCATCTTGCGAACACTTAGGTAGGTAGGTATACTATAAATTGCAAGAGAGCTGCAGTTTTACGTTTTGCTTGATTTCCTTTATTGACCTTGATTTTCATCAATTTTAGTTTTGAGTCATCTGCCTATGTCATTAATTTAAGTTCCAAAGTAAGGACTTAAATATTACTAAGTGTTTACATGATAACATAACATTTGCTCTATAGTAAATCGAATCCACACAATCAGATAAATTGTGAATATACATACGTATACAGAAAAGGATTTCAAAGTAGCAATACCTAACACGTTGAATAATCCTTTAGCAGCCCGAATATAGGAGGTAAAGATAAATTAAAGACAAATTTGTTAAGGTAAAAATAATTTCCTCGAATTAGTTATGCTTCTAAAAGTGTCTTTAAAGTTTAAACCCTGCTGCAAAAACTACATCACACTTATGGTATAATGTGGTAAATGTGGTATAATATACTTACATATAACTTGTGGTAATGTATGAACTAGAAGTAATGTACTAAATGTCATCTACAATTTTTAGTGCCCGATTGTTTCCCCGGCATTACGCCGAATTGTTATGCCAATTTACACAGAAGCGAACTGAACGGTAAGTAAACTATTTGCTACGAATAAATCACTGAAAACCGATCTTCAGCGAAACATGGTCGGATAATCGATAAGTAATCAGCTAAATATTGGTCCTGAAATCATTAGATACCCACAAGTTGAAGATGAAATTCGCCTCGCTTTTCGCCCCGTCGATAATCGCGGCCGCGGCCGCCAGCCCCCGCGCCGCGCACAAAGGCGCTGATCACGGCACGCGCCGCGCACCCGCCGCTAAACTTTAATGCGAGATGATACGCCAAATTACACGCTACTACACCCAGCTCTGGTACCGGTGCTGGTTCACTTTACTAAAGACACCCCCTAATGCGGTCAACTCTGTCGAATTGCGGACCAGGACTAACGAGGTTAGGTTGTAACGGCAAGGTCCACCTTGAAACGTTTACGATACAAATACGATCTTCAAACCTTCAATTGTGAGTGTGTTACTCCCTTTTTTTTTTGTTGACCCAGGGGGAATCCGCTATGGATCCCACTGGCCCGGGAGAAGCCGAGTGGGTATGTCCGACTCCCACGGACTAAACCCCCTGGGGTGTTCCACCGCGCGCTTTGTGGACGGGGTTTCGGGAACGCGATTGTAGACTTCCGATACCCCGTCGGCGTTGCCCTCCCATCCCATCTTAAGTGGCGGCAACGCACTTGCAACCCGTCTGATGTATCGAGTGTCTATGGCCGACGGTAATTGCTTACCGTAAGGTGGTTCATCTACACTGAAAGAAATGTTTGCATAACTGTAACAAAATTTTGGTTACTGTTTACACAAAAATTGGGACTTGCGAACTATGTGTTATATGTTACAAAACCGATTTGGCTATCAGTGTTCAGGTACTGGGTATACACTACAAAATAAGTTTGTAAATTTATGCAAAGTTTATTTTCTTATAACCGTAGTTTAGTTATTTAGTAAAGTTACAAAACCAGTTCGGCTATCTATTTTTTTCAGTGTATTCGCTTGCCTCCTATATCATAAATAAATCTCGAAACAACAAATTTAAGTAAATATGTAATTTATAATATGTAGTCTAAGTGGACATAGTAGTTACAGCAACTGTAATAGTACTGTCTGTACATCGTCGATATATAGGAACAGAGACCATTGCTGATGAGTGATGAATCACGGAATTAACATTTAATAGAAACAGGGTTGAGCATATTGTCCTGTCCCATATTAACACGACTCGCGCTTGACCGGACTATTTGTACACAATTTATAGTTCTTCCGATCGTGTCCGATTGGCATACACGATGTTGTATGTAGATTCACCGCATTAGCCGAGTTTAACGTAATTCCGACATTCCTGGCTTATCGGCGATCGCTGTTCGCGGCAACAATGTCAGTGTAATTACGAGTAGTAAGGAAATTAAACTTGTGCAAGTACCCATCCTACTTTGAGAACGCAAAGATAAACATATGTTTGACATGTTTTCATTTATTGAAGGGTGGTAAAAGTTCCGAGAGATGAGATAGATGTTCGACAAGTGGAAAGCAAGCCCTTTTTGGTTGCCAATAGTTTGATTGCCAGCTTGGAATCAGGTACATTTCAAAAAAGATAGAAACAAAAGCAGTAAGTTAAGTTCTCGTAACCTAGTTGGTAGGTTGGATGGTGACTCATTTCATTACATTTATTTCTTGCGACTATGGTATTTACAGGATGTTCATTTAATTACAATTTACCAGTACATACATGGACCCTACTAGGGTGTAGCCATGTTACACTTACATCTACGAATATACAAATATTATATACAACTTAAATCATAGCATGCAATTTTTGAGACATTTCTAATCAAATTAAATAGACATTTTACTCTACTGACTCTTCTCACGAAACTCTTGGACACGACTCCTGAATATTTTTGTGATGAGCACGAATATTGAATCATATATCGTCGTAATAAACCCACAACATAGGCCATTTTAAGCTGTAGAAGTAAACAAATAGGTTTGCGTAAAGTTGTCCTCTACTTAGTATTTTAAATTTCTTGTCGTAATTTAAAAAGCGAGGGCGGAACTCGAATTACGAAACGTGATAACCTTAGCACAGCGACTAATTCGGCCGGTGCCCTTCGCATGCAACCGCATACAATTCGGCGCCTTTGACGCTGCTCTGTTTCCTCCGCCATTCACGTTCACCCATTCACTGCTGTGAAACAGACGTACATTTCGCAGACTTAACTGCCACTAAAAAAAGAGCTTAATTATAATTGCAATAAGGTCTCTTTAAGGATGTGGCTGCAGGAGGTACAGAGATTCAAGCGACACTCGGCGCTTCCGCCGCTTGTAATGAAGAATGCACTTCCAGTCAAGCCCATAAACATGTATACAGAACTCCCCTTATCCCAACAGCATAAGGTGCACAACCGTGTAGATACTATTGCGCGCGTGTATGCTAATTATTAGCCGTCTGTTCACTGTGCTGGCGGAACAATGCGCTCGCGTCGCCGCCGCATTGTCGCTGCTCTTTTGTGGTTGCATTGAGACTAAGCATTTGAACGATTTTTCTTTCTGTAGCTGCACTCGGAATGTTTTTGATATCTCCTGCGATTTAGATTTTGCATGGTTGAGAGATGAGCGACCGCCAGCATGCTTGCACAGTATAATATATCTGCATCAACATTAAGCTTAACATATTCTGTTATTATTTTGCCCATGTCGATTAACCTTATCACTAGGTATAATGCTGTACTACCCACAACTTCAATAAGTATACCTTGTTAAACTTCTTGTTTAAATTTACAATACAACACTTAACTATTTACTACTAACCAACTATATAATACCTAAGTTTGTGCATTCCTTATACAATAATTTACCTTTTTACTTATTACGTGTCTTGTTTTTTTTGGCTTTTGACAGATTGCATTTTGTTTTCACCGAAACCAGTATTATAAAGTTCGTATTGATACAGCCACAACCTTTTTCACGGCGATTTATTACAAGAAGCAAAGTCTACAAAAAACTTTTATTAAAGTGTAATAAAGACAAATTCTCCGTATTCGATGGGAGCACGTTTTTACAGCGCACTGACAGCTGCCGGCTGTCATCGTGACGTGACACCTGTCAATGCGCGCGCACGACAATGATCGATGCGGGGCAGCTCTATATTTCGGTTGAATTTGCTGAAATACTGGTATTGGTTGCACCGAGCGTTCTGGGGTAAACTGGAACCAAACACTAAATATGATCCCAACACAGTCAGATATAGTTGTTGGTTTAGGTAGGTTACGAGATCTCTTAATAGTGACTCTTCCACCAACTAAGAACAATGCGATGAACCAAGCAATATCGATCGATCTCTAAATTACTATACAAAGTAAGAGTCTTTAAAGTAAGAGGCGTTTACTGTACTAGTGAACTTGATCTTCTATCCCCACTTACTATCTGATGAGCTAGAGCACAACTACAGATGAAACTGTAATATGAAGTCTTCCATCAGCAAGGAACTAAGTATTAGGAGTGTAGGCGCAGGATGCGTGGGAGCAGCGAGCGTTCTGGGACTTCTGGGGTAAACTGGAACAAAGCGTTTGATTTCACCCAGCACGGCCAAGATGGCCTCTTTATCGCATGTCACCATGGCTACAGGTTGAGTGTGTTTCACGAGTTGTTGTAAACTAGGTATCTTTACTGTGTTGATTCTGTTCTGTTATATTATTTAAAATAATAAATGGTCATATTGATGCCCCTAGCTTGTTAAAAGAGTTTCAGGAAATAAAGAGCGCCGATGACGTCGCAGATACAAACATTTATTCTCCATTCTATGTAGTAGAACTATTCTAAAAATATGTTTTTCTACTCCCGTACTTTTATTGGCCATTTAAAGGGTCGTGCACACATCTTTAAAACCCTACCTTATATATAGTTGTCAAGACAAGTCTTTAGTCTATTCCCCAAAAACGCATTTTTGCACACACGCAGTATCTTTTTGCCACTTTTCGATACTTCGTGTAATGACTACTTAAAAAATAACGTGTTTTACATTGTGCTTTTCACTGAGTGTTTTGTAAATCTGATTTGTCAAATTCTGTGTAACCTCTTACTATTTAGCTGAACCTAAACGTAGATAGGTACTTTTTGCTTGCTACGTGCTTCTATATAAAGATATGCTTAAGAAAAATGGAAGCTATAGGTCTAGATTTAGAGAAGAAACTGTAATAATATTTTTGGTATGACTGTTTTTTTCATATTTAAATAAATAAAATAAAAATAAATTACTATAGACAGTCAGACATATTCACCGAACAGCCATGTCCTTTCCTTACAAGCTTTTATTTTATTTAACTTGCAAATGTTCTTATATATGTAAATGTAAATCTTACAAACAAAATTAGATCCACTCCCCATTATTCGAATGAGCTGAAATTGTACATACTTACATACATAAGTTTGATGAAAATGCAACATTGTGGTACCATCCAGCTAATCCAATGATGGACACAGGAGATGGCCATAGCAACTCTGTATGGGATAAAACAACGCAACATAATTGTGTTTGGGTTTGTTAGAATATTCTAGATGAGCACTAGTTGACTGTTGAAAGAAAAGTACAGTCAGCGATAAAAGCTTGTATCAATTTTTTTTTCATTAAATATATATTATGATACATACATATTATATTATGATAAATTACATGTCAAACAACTTGCGTGGGAGTTGCCAGCGCCATGTTTGATTTGATCCTAGTGGAGTGTTGTCGCGAGGTGTTTTAAAACAACCACTACTCAGCCAGTGTCCCATTTCTACGCCCGAAGCTGACCAGGGTTGCTACTTCCCTTCAAAAATATTTATATTTTTGGTCCTCCTCAACAATACCCAAGATATGTGTTCTTGTATTCTTTCTTTGTTGACTATTGTGTAATAAAAACAAAATCTCTTGTTCACAAATTATTACATGTACGGTCACGTCCGAAAATATCGATACGGACAAAGTGCCAGAAATATTACACTACCCTAATATATGGGCCATAAAGTCGTGTATACATATGTATTTTTGGCACTTCGATCGTGTCGATGTTTTTAGACGTGACTGTAAGTACGTAAAAGTAGTCATAGGCTGAGTTTTGTACATCCACACGCGTCCAAATAACTAGACTCTGTATAAGACAAAATACAGGTTGTTTTATACGTACCACATCGGTGGCGAACAAGTATAATTACTGTCCTGAGAGCTAAGGGATCATCCATTAATTACGTCACACGCTTAGGGGAAGGGAGGGGGTCAAGAAATGTGAGATGTAGTGACAAGGGGGAGGAAGGAGACACAAACTTTGTGACGTCACTTTAATTTCATCAGTAACCGAATAGTTATTTCTACTTTTTTATTAATTGTACATTTAAATAACGAGTTTATGGAACGATAATCGTTTTTACTCCTGTAATTTTGGTCCCTAATTAGTTTTGTGTTTTAAAATTAAAAATATTCCTCTTAGCAAAAAAAATTTTTATTAAAATAATAAGTACTACCTAATTCGAATGGCTGATTTCATTGAAAAAGAAATGCCAAAAATATGACATCACACAGGGGTAAAGGGGTTTGCCAAATGTGACCAAGAGTGACAAGGAGGGGGAGGGGTCAAAAAAACCAAAAAAATCGTGTGACGTAATTAATGAGAGTTGCTGACCCGTTAAAAATCTGTTCAATAATTTTTGAACTCGGATCTCTACATACTGTAGTCTCTTGAGCAAACTGTACGTGCCTTGCATCCGCGGAAGAACATTTGTTTGAAATCGAACAGATCCGATATCGGATTTCGGATGACCTTTGAAGACAATAAACAGCTGCTAGAATATGCAATTATTTTTATGCATTATTTAGGCATTAATTTTTGCATTTATTTTCTTTTGAACACAAAACAATAATTAATGTACCTATAAAAATACTAAAAAGCAGTTTTTATATATTATCCGACGTCAGATATCGGATCGGATAATGTGAAAACGCTCTAACTCCACTTCCGATTTGAAGGTGTTGGGTGAGGTATAGTTAATTAATCAATTAGATCCTTACCTATCGAATCGATGGGAAAGATCAATGTTGATTATAATTATACCTGCTCAAGATACCTACCTACCTATAAATATAATTTCGGCCGGCAGTTTACCAACATAGGCGGTTATCACATTGAATGCGATTCGCACGTCGCTCCGATGTGCGAGCGGGATATTGCTACAACATGCGCATAGCGTTGTCTCGCTCAAACATCGGAGCGACGTGCGAATCGCATCCAGTGTGATAACGGCCATAACATTGTCATACTCATCTATGGTGGGCAGCCCTACGCTCCATCCCTGTCGACGTGTCCTTTAAAGTGAGCAAACAGCAGCTCGCTCGGGTTTCTTTAAAACAATACGGCGCCTCGGGCAAACACGAGAGAGTCGACAGAACACCGAACAATCAAGCGATCGTTTGTCAACAATGTCGAGAACTTCATGCTACGCTGAGGATTACGCTGGCATATCTTGTGTATGTTCCATGAAAATTGTAACGTTGATAAAACCAGGACTGCACTACTGCAGTACTCGTACTAAGAAATAAAGTTTTACTTTACTTTTATAAAAAAAAAAACAGTGTGAAAATCAAGTTGGGAAGGAAACAACCACGCATACCTAAGTGACTCTTCTGGCGTTACTTTTGTCCATGGGCGGCGATGGCTGCTTTCCATCAGGCGGCTGATCTGCTCGTTTGCGGCCTATAAACTACTCGCAAAAATAACAGCTGCACCGACTTAGATGAAATTTCATATAATCTGCATCTTTGATTTAGTTGAAAATGAAACCAAATGTGATTTATTAGAACCTAAACTTAAACAATTATTAACCTCAGACTTCACCAACGCTGAACCTCCACCTGCAAAAAATAAACCAAAGACAAAGTGGCTCGACTCTCGACCTCGAGGGTATGTGTGGCATAACAAGCATCATGGTACTGCGCTGAGACGAGATGGTATTGTCACGCTACGATAAGAACAATACACCTTTACCTAACTACTTCTACTTACGTAAGGAAGTGCGTCGAGATCTCGCCAACACATTGCGTTCCTCTGGTGTAGGGGAGAAGTGGCATGAAAGAGCCAGGTTTTGAAAGAGCCACTTGCATTATTTCGGTAGTTTTAGAACAGATTTGGTTGGCAATATTATTTTTAGATGGCAACACTGATTTCCCGTCACCCACAAACATTTGACAGTTCGCCGAAACCAACCGCCATCGGTGCATTGAGTCGAAGTTTTAGGCACTCAAAAGTAAGTTTTTTGTTTCATTTTAGTTGTTTTTTGGTATTTTTTTGTTAACAATTATAGGCAAATGGGTTATAGACTCAGTTGGTGCATATATTTGGCTTTGCAGTTGCATAAAAACTTATCTGCTAAAGGTCTGATATTGTTGTTATTTTGAAGGTTATATATTTTTTTGGAACAAGTCGTGAAAGAGCCGGGTCAGTGGGCATTGAAAAAGCCGGCTCTTTCATAACTGGCTCCTTCATAAACTTGAAATTGTTTTTTGTAAATAATATAAAATAATACTAATATACGTACAATGTACGTATAATATACGTACATTTTTTTATAATATTATTAAATTAATTGCTTCAGATATTTCAATATGGAGAAAGTTCGTCCAAAAAAACGAAAAAGACCCAATAAATCGGTAATTGAAGAGGCAGTTGCTGAAGTTTTAGGAAAGCGCCAGTCTATAAATAAAACTGCACTTGCCTTAAATATATCGCGGGCTTATTTAGCAAAAATAGTTAAAAAAGTAAAGAATACTGGTGAATTACCATATAAACACTGTCCTAATATAGGAAATAAGCGTATTTTCACATCGGAGCAGGAAAATATGCTTGCGGATTATTTAAAGACTGCTTCTAAAATGTGCTATGGCTTAACAAGGCATCAAACTAAGAAACTGGCATTTGATTATGCCAAAGCCAATGATATTTGCCCAGATAAATGGAAAGAAGCCGAAACTGCTAGTGATGATTGGCTCAAAGGATTTATGAGCAGACACAAAGATTTAAGTGTGAGAAAATCTGAAAGCACTTCTCTATCCCGTGCAACATCCTTTAACAAAACAAATGTAGGAATGTTTTTTGAGAAATTAAGCATTGTTTTACGCAAACACAATTTTCCTCCCCATATGATTTTAAATGCCGACGAAACAGGCTGCAGTACAGTCACCAATCCCCCTAAAATCATAGCTGAAAAAGGTTCCAAACAAATTGGACAAGTATCTTCAGCCGAACGAGGAACGTTGGTGACAACTCTGTTCTTTATGTAGTTATTTTTTTTTGATAATTTTCATAATTACGCGTTGTTATACTAACCGGCTCTTTCAAAACTTATGGCAGCTCTTTCAATACCGAGCTGTGATGAAAGAGCCGAATGACACATTTTTTTGAAATGCATATTTCGTTGATTTTTATATATTATTTAAGATTTTTTTGTACGAAATTACGTACTCAAATAAATAAAGAATAATTTTTAAAATAAAAAATTACTTCTTTTTCATTACATGTAGTATTTTTTCCTCCGTAAAGAAAACTGGCTCTTTCATGCCACTTCTCCCCTACCACTCGTGCATCTGTACGAAGTACGAACACCGCTATCTTAGGGCCGCTATTGTTTTATGTCCCAATCACTACTGACAGGTTGCAAATGCTTATGCCATTGGTTCAAGTTACTTAAAGTTTCCAAAAAGTTGGAAAACTATTCGGAAATTTCAGGAAAATTTAATTGGAAACAAAGGAAACTTTCGTTGTCTAAATGTAAACTTTCGATTCCTACACTAAAATATTCCAAGACAAAATTTCGCTTGCTTGAAAAATGCTAAGATAAACCTCCTCTTAAGGGTACCTATGTGACGTAATGTGACGCTACTGAAGTTGCAAACTTGATATCATCTTCCTACCGTCATCCCGGCTATTTGCCACGGCTCATGGTCTCCGCTTGGCTACACAATACCCAAGAATTGGTAGGACTAGATTTTTCGAAAATAACTGCCATCTGACCTTCTAACCCAGAGGGGAAACTATTATTGAGAGTTCGGTTTCCTCACGATGTTGTTCGTCACCGAAAACCAATTGGTAAATATCAAATGAATGAATTCGTCACCGAAAAACAATTGGTAAATATCAATTGATATTTCGTACATAAAAATCTCGTTGATATGTACCTACAAACCGGGAGATTGTAAGTCGCACGACATTGTCGCTTGGCTACCAACGTTTAAGTTGCAAACTTAATAGAAAAGTTAGTAGGTACTATAATCGTGCAGTAAGTAGTGCGTTCATGTGGCAGTGGCACGCAGTAGCATAAAAAATCTGAAGCTCAAGCCTAGTGATTATCATTAAGTAGTGATGTGGTGTCGCTGTCACGCCGCCGCCGCGCCGGTCGGCGGTCGGCGTCGCCGGTAACGAGCCCGCGTAAATAACCCGAGCGACAGCGAACAAAAACTACGAAACAATCAAAAGGCGCCGCGGGTGTGCGCGCCGTTCGTGCAGTCGATTCGCGACCTGCGTGTCCTGTGTAAGCATTCACGTTAACTCTTTATTTGACATAATTTATAAATAAAAAAACACAAAATTAAGCCTCATTGCCACTCCATAGTCCTCAAAATTCTAAAAGAAGAAAAAATACATTAAATACACTATTTTTGTTTTTAATATCTGATTACGCCCTATAAAGTGTTAAGGGGAGGATGGGTGAGGTTGCAACAATTTTACTTCAATCGCTCATATTATTGCAAGTACAGCTCTGAGAATGAAAGAAAACATTATATACTGAAGAATTCTCTTGGGTTATCTTCTAACTAAAAAATAATAGTTTTCCGTCAGCGAGACATTTTCCAATTTGTGTGCCATTGTTGCAATGGTCGTCGTCCGCATGCTGTGGTCGGTTGCAATTGAGACAGTGAAGGGGCCGGTGGGACGGTTGTAACATATCTTGGAAGATACTATGTGACGAATGTAAGAGGTTATGTGAGGCGATGGATGATCACGCGTCTTCGGTTAGTATTTAAGTTTATTTGTTACTGTATAACACAACTTTACGTTAACGTTTTTGGATAGTAATTATATTGTATGCATTCCACAGTGCCTTAGTGTCTCACTGTAATACTGTGTAATCTGTTTGAATAAAAAATAAAATAATATAAATAAAATAAAATCTAAATTAAACCTTAAACAATAATGTTGTGTAAATTATTTACTGAAAAAATCTCAATAAAACGATAAATACCGTATAGCATATACTATTATTATTTAGTTTAAGGTATATTTTTCATTCTATCACATTCGAAACAAAACAACATTAAAACTAATATTATTGATAAAACTCCATTGAATATAATAATATGTTTAAGCATTGTTATGGCAGGTGTCCGGACCGCTTTACTAGCCCAATCTTTTGACCAGCCAAACTTCAACACCATAACCAGCCCTCTTCTCTAATTTATTTACAATAGCTAATAGCTGGGACCGATTTACGGGTATCTATTTGTGCCCGTGAATGGGTTCTAGCTGGTGTATTACATAACATCAAATTTGTCTAAAAAGACCTCTGCGCTGTTGGCTTCGGCCCCACGCATGCCTTCGAAAGGTCCGGGACCCCATGGACCTGAGATATGGAAAGACATATAAATAATAATAATATTGGCACAGTGGCTGTTATCATTCACTGGGTAGAAAGCGGCGTACACCTCTCGATACCCATGAGCCGCTCACACCGGTGTTGCTCCTGGTCGTCTTCACGACGGCAGTTTCAGGGGCCCATCTAGTGGGCGGCGAGTCACCGCCTGCCTCGATAACTAGTGAAAACATTGTTATGGCAGGAGTTTGCAATAACCCAGTCTCATTGTCCACCCAAACTTCAATCCATAGACCGTTTTACTGTTCATCTTGAAAACGATATCAATAATAAGAGTGATTAGTGTTCATTTGTTCATAATTATCACGTCACCTGTCCAAAGCCTTATTAGCAGCAAACTACGTCTGAGCTAACCGACCGATATGCGTCCACCGATTTGAATAGAACAAAGCGAGGACGTGTCATTATAAACGTCATATTTCCATATAAATTTGACATTACGGATGACAGTGTCACACTTTGCCATTGTAAATGCCATGCAGAGTTAACTCGGTCCGACTTTAGCGAAACGCTGATCATTCGCACGCAGAACAACCCGCCAAGCGGATCAGACGCGCCGCCGCCGCGTTCACCACAACAGCCCCCCGACTATCGCCCGCCGAAGGCGCCTACGCCGTTCCGCTCCTGCGCACAGCCGCTTTGATCCGCGACAATTACCCCCCACAACTCACCCTCCCCCCCGCGCCCCGCAAGGAAACTCATTTTCCAAAGACGAAGCCTACACTTATTAGACTAGCGCACACTTACAAGCAACTTAGATATGATTAGCTGCGGGCCTTAAGTTGAAAAGAATTGGGTTGAAAATGGAATGCTTTTGATTTTTAATATCGTAAACGCTCGTTTGTTTCTTCGCACATTGGCAACTTTATCGGTACAATTAGTCATGTTGATCCTTGCTCTTATACTCCACAGTATAAAAGCCTAATTCCTTTGAGTGTCTATTAAGGAGGTGTAAGAGTAACGTGGCTGTGTTGGCGGCGCGAATAGCCCGTCAATCATCGGCGATAGTGACAAAGGAAAAATTGTTTTGTGCCGGAGTGCAGTGATCAAAGCCGCGGGTGTTGGGCTCATTTTGCGGATTTGCCGCGATATAAGTAAATAGCTGCGACATGAAGTCTCGTGTTTCTATTTGTTTCGCGTGCCACTACCTATTCTGTCGAGGCTAGATAAGTTACTGCATATTATTTTCTAGAGAATAACCAAGCACACTTACACAGCCATGGTAAAATACCGGGACAGAACTAGGAAGGTGATGGTGACCTATTCGTACCTATTCAATACGATTTGTTTTTATTTCAGCAGTCATAGCCAGAGCCAATGACCCTGCACTTAAGAGTCCGCATCAAGTTCGGCTTAATTTCACCTTCCCATACAAACGGGGACAACATTTTCATTTTCAAACTACGTGTTGGATTGTAATGGAACTGTACATACAATGACATGAGGTATATCTATATCTATGCCCGTAATTAGTTTAATATAGCTCCAGCTTATAAAACAATCAAAATAGAGCAAAAGAAGTTTCGTATGAAAAACTTAAATTAGCTGTATTTTTTTAACTATGTTATCTGAAGCTGACTACAGGCATAGATATGCCTTATCCTATTGTAAGTACAAAGTTTCAGAGCTATCCAGCTAAGTAGTTGTTTGAAAATGAGAGCGTAACTACGTTTGTAATTTGTATGGAGAACCGAGCTTGCTGCGGACTCTACCATCCTAAAAAATCCTTAGGAGGTGAAATGAAAACAGACGTGAACATTTTGAAAGAGACTCGGTAAATCCACATTTTTTTTTCAAATTCATGGATACCTACCTAAGTATAAGGGGCCTAGCCAACATTACAATCATTGATAGAAAACGGCAATCGAATCTTAAATAATGGACATGTCAGATGACCTCTCGTAGCATCTGTTTTCTTTTCGTTTGGCGTTTGTCGATGTACTACCTACGTTTGTATGGTCTACGTTTAGATGATGTATTGTCATCGTGGCTAAGCCCTCAGTGGGATAGTTAGGTGACGACGATGGTATCCTTTTTTATCCCTCATCAGGGGCATAGGGCTCACAGAAGAAATTTCCATGGGCGAAAGTTAGGTAGTGTGTAAAATATTTATAGGTTATTTTTCAAGACCTCGTCCACACGACGTCCACCGTTTGTCCACACAAACGGTCGAATTAACCTAATAATAAACTGCACGAGCATCCCGTAAAGCGTTTTTGGGTCAATCAACTTTTTTATATCAATGAGAAAGGTTATTTACTTATATTTACTTATTTCAAACGAAAAACTTTTGAATTCTTATTTATTTTTATATATTTGACGTAGAACTATAATTAAATTTTTATTTGCGACTATGAGACAACTTTTCCTGTTTTATTATGTTGTTTATGTTGCGATTACTCAAAACATGTCCCCTGGGTTACCCACGATTTATATAATAAACCTTTATTTAATCGAAAGAAATGATAATACAATAAAAAAAACACAAACTCTTTTGTATGTATGTATGTCACTTTATTGCACATAAACAAGTTAAACAGACAAAACAAAACAAAAAAATGTTATGTACAAAGGTAAACTTATCCCTAAAAGGGATCTCTTCCAGCTAACCTTTGAGAAAATGCGAAAGAATCAAACACTAACCAGGTGAAAGACAAATCAATATTAACAGTAGCAATATGAGAATTTTGGATACACATAAAAGCTTGCGCTTGCGCAAAAGCAAAGTAATTGCAAAGCGCTTTTCTTCTGGTAACTCAATTTATTTATTCTCTAATTTTTCCATAACAGTAATCCATACTTCTCCTGGGTCAATAATGACAAAAATCCACGGAAAGTTTCTATATTACTTAAAAACTGCATTCTTGCATGCTCTTTCTATCTTGGTGATATGTCATTGTCGTTTGGAGTGCATATTAAAATATTCTCGCAAAATAGGCACATAACAAGAAATTAAATTTCAAGTCCACTTCCACTCATCATCAAAAAAATTAATAATTGCGAAACAAAGGAGAAATATAATAAACATGTATACAAAAACGCCTCCTGAGTCATCGTAAATATCTCTTGGGTCACCATAAAAGTGACCAAGAGAGAACGGTGACCCAGAAGAGATTTAATGAAAAAAATAACCATTTTTTGAACTATTCACATAAATATTTTAACAAACTAAGTTAACATTTTAGACCCAGAATAGATCTATTTAGCTTCAAAATAATATAAACGACTAAATTAGTTCGGAATATCAACGATAAGTGGACCGACAATTAATATATCCTACCTATCTTTGTATTGTACCCCGGACGAAATGGTCGGCGATTAAGAAAGTAACCGCAATGCTGGACACTGTCACGTGATACTTATATTAGATCGGCTGCCTATTGGGTTAGCGACACCGGGATACAAGGGTACAACGCCTTGCTTTCGTTGCAATTGTAATGTTTGGTAAGACAGGAGACTTAAAAATGAACCATTGTTTTGGGACATACGAGCATTTTTTTTTATAAATTCATTTATGTTAGCGGACTTTTAGCAGTGAACTGGTAAATCAGAAGTATAATGTAAATACCTTACACTGTTACGTAAAAACCGAACCCGATACGCGATTGGGACATGCTCTTTTTGTATGGGAGTCTAAATTCTTCTCCTGGGTCACCAAGAAAAATCGATAAATTTAAAGAATTCTGTTGATTCATTATAACAAACCTGATAAATTACAAAAATGCATAGTTTTTAAAGATATTATTTTTTATTTTGTTGGGACACGAGATGACAATAAAAAGTTGGACCCTTTTACCAAAATAAATAAGTTGGGTTATGGTTACCTACTTGACAGTTCAAGTCTTCAAGTACCCATAACTCAAGTTTATTGAGCCTAATAATAGTGTAGGTTTATTAGTGTAAATTTGTCCCATTTTATTTATTTCGAAAATGAAAATCTTGTAAACATTGTCACAGGCAGCGGGGCCGCTCCCGGCGCCGCCCGCCCACTAATTACGCCGACTTGATTACAACGCTCCTTTAATTAAAACTAGATTACTTGTTTTGCGTCCCTGCGTGTCATGCTGACTGTAACTGAGTGTGAGCTTGGTTTATAAACCTTTTGATAAGTAGGTAGGTAATATGTAGATTGAATTAAATAAATTAAATATCATTTATTTTCAGGGAACTAAGAAGGTAATAGAGAGGTAAGGACCCTACTTTTAAAATAAAGTAACCTAATTATTTAGTTAAAATCTACGCCAATCTGAAACCAAAGAAAAGAAAAAAATCATTGATTTTTACGAAAACCGTATATTATTTGCAACTAACTAACTAACTGCTTTGGCTCAGCGATCCAAAAAGAATCTTGGCCTCCGAAACGAGAGAACGCCACCTGTCCCGATCCAGCACGGTTCCAAACAGCCCTCTCAAATTAGTCCCAAAAGGTATACGATAAAAACGTATTGTCAGCAAAATTAAAACTCTAGTAGCAACCTAGCAACCTATCGTCATATCATAATGAAGGCTTTAAGATGCTACTTTTCCGGTGATTTTAAAATATATTATTAAATAAACGATGACTACCCATGATTCTTTCTTGAAAAACTGCAGAAAGGTTTGAAACTATTATTTACTTACCGCGAGAGCCAATTTCGGGAAAAAAACTGGCGCCACCTCGTGGGAATACCGAAACTCGGATCAACTCTGCAATTTAATACTTGTGTTTATTTTTTGCGAAACGTCTAATGTCTGTGCGGAAGCTGCGTGTTTGTTTAGGAGCTCGCCACAAGAATACACTACAGTCGATTGTTATCAGTGTAAATATTGAAAACATTAGGCTATACAATGTTGATCTTACTGAGAGCTTCGGCGGTTCTTTGCTAGTGGATTGTTTGGTTTAAGTTGTATTGGACACTTTTGCGAATAACAGAGTACTAAGTATCAAAATGTTTTACTTTCAAGTACGAACGAATATTTATATTTACTTTTTTTTTGTCAAACAGAATCAATAACGTAGTTGTGCCTAAGATGTCCCGATTATTAGCTTGTCTATACTTTCAAAATTTCATACTTTTATAAATTATATAACAGCGAACCCGTACGGTAACAGCGAATATGGATTCGCTGTTACCGTAGACAAAACTGCCAGTTCAAAAATAACGATGGGCCATATGTATTGAAATAAATAAATAAATAAATAGAGACATTAGAGAAATATCTCTTTTTATTCAGTCATTAGGAATGGTAGATACTTTTAACGCGTAGTCTGATCCGTTACTTTTGATGCAGACTATCATAACATTTCTTATACACGTTCGCCGGTTTAGGGTGCTCTTGACTTGGCCTTTCTTCAGGATTTCCCCGATTTGATCAGAGAACGTTCGCCGAGGTCTACCCCTTCCAGCTCCCTCTTCTACTTCTCCCTTATCCACTCTCTCATCTAGGTGTACAAATACAAACCAACGTTTTGCATGAATATAAAAAATGTATCACTGAGTGAGTCTATAAGCCTGATATTTTATTGCCTTACATCCCAATTAGAACAATGCTAATAAGATGTCACAGCGATACGATACCAATCTATCAGTGTCAAAAGTGACGTTTTTGGTTGAAGAAATTACAATTTTGACACTGACATCTTATAAGCATTATTAGAATTGGGCCATGAGCAAACAAATGTGAAACCCGAACTTCTCGAAAAAGCATATTAATGCCTAACGCCGTTACAAAACGTCAACCGGCCAATCAGAGGCTTAAGTGGCAAAGCCAACAGCGGGCCGAGGGCATCCGGGGTCGGGGGTCGCGGGGACAGGGGGTCGCGGCCAAAACCAACAATCGTGATTAAATCGCGCGTGCACTAATTAAATAATAAGATGCGGTTAGCCAGGGGACACATGCAGCCGAGTGCTGCGAGCTGCGAGCGACTTCACCCTGGACGCCTATCAAAAACAACCGTAGCTCAGGGGTCCTCCAATCGAAACTAAAATAATATATGGAAATGATCACGTGACCTTTGCACCTATCATATCATCCCGATACTTTATTTTATTCAATCGGCGCGGCGTTCGTCGACCTCTTGATAGATAAAGTTAGGTATAAAAATCCTACTGAAAGACGTCACTAAATATGTGTGTACATTATGCACGTAAACACAACAACATTTTGTTGGGTTTTTTTTCGTGCGTAATGCTAGAATCATTATTAGTACAGTCATTGTCATTATATCCCCTACCAGTGAATAATCAGTTCTTGGATTTTTTTTAGTATAAAGTAGACTGAATCAGGCTCGTGTGTATATTTGAAAAACGGTTTTTCTTAAATAACTCGGCCTTTAGTATAAAATTTATTTTTTAGTATAAAATTTATTTTGACACTTGGAGAGACTTTACACCTCCAAATTTTATTAGTATTAGTACTCTAACATTGGGGACCTTTTACATCTCCAGATTTAATGTGTTTTTAACCATAGAGACTATACATCTCTATTGTATTGTATTAATTATTTATTTTAAGATTATTATAATGTAATGTTTACCCAGGTATTGGCTGTTGTATTTATAAATGTTGTTATGTATTTTTCATGTCACTATATGATGTTACTATAAATGTTGTATTGACTTGTAAAAGAGCCCTTGAGGCCTACTTGCAGAATACATTTTTGAATTTTGAATTTTGAATTTTGAATTTTGAATTTTGGCCATTTTTGATTTGACAGTAAAACCGTGGGGACAAAAATTGTAGGAAAATTTATTTTCTAAATGGAATGGAAATTAAACCTGAAAAACGCGACAAATCAAAATATTATCATTATCTCCTATGTTCCACGTTTTACGTCCTCACGGTTTTACCGTAAAATGAAAAATGGCCGAGTTATTCAAGAAAAACCGTTTTTTGGAAAAAAACATTTTTCGAATATACACAGGAACCTGATTCGGTCTACTTTTTGAATTAAC
Source organism: Cydia pomonella (assembly GCF_033807575.1). Taxonomy (NCBI): domain Eukaryota; kingdom Metazoa; phylum Arthropoda; class Insecta; order Lepidoptera; family Tortricidae; genus Cydia; species Cydia pomonella. The sequence continues at coordinate 149,745 of NC_084713.1, read as the reverse complement.
ACCCAGTGACCTCCATCCCGAGGGACCTACGAAAAAAAAGTCCAAGAACTGATTATTCACGGGTAGGGTCGGTTTTTTGGATAATTATAATGACTGTACTATATACATATATGTATAATACGTACCTATTCAACACACACGCACAATAATTTAGCTATTATAAAATGTCTTCACACCACCATACGTTATAGCGTTAAACAATGGAGACAATGTCTGCAAATTTATGTATTTCGTGTTTTTTAATTAGAATCCCGCTTGTTATTACGTTAATTATAGTTAAACAAGTATGTTTATACTTACTTATGTATAATTATCTTGTCACCGATGCACAACAGTCATGTAGGAATTCCAAAACAAAAACAGTCTATCAAAAGAAACCGATTCCAATCGTAGGCGCTATTTTCTCACTTGTTAGATGGTAAAGTAAGTAAGTTTAATTACTAATTTAAAGACTAACCCCCTTATTCCTAAAACTCGGCTCCCATACAACAAACTTGTTTTTTTTTGCAGTCTTGCATAATAGTACGAAACCCTTCGTGCGCGAGTCCGACTTGCACTTTGTCGGTTTATTCACTTAACATCTTGAAGACAAAAATAACTACATACCTAAATTGGAAATTCGCATACACCTTCATTCATGCCTTCCGAGTTCTGACATCGAAAATCTCGTGTGCTCGTCGATTCAAGGTCGAAATTCACAAGCACAGATTCGCGAAAATTAAAGTATCTACAGCTCTAATGATGGTTACTTCCTTGTAACAAAAGTAGAGCATAAAATTGGACACAACACAAGTTTGTTTCTACGATTAACCATTTTAAGGTAGTATTCGGTGGCAGCCTCCCGCCGCCGCCGCCATGCAAGCCCTCGCTTACCGCAAATTGGATCACAATTAGCCGCATGAATTATGCAGCGCAAACAGAAGGGTTGATCAGCGCTGTTTGAACACCGAGGCTCTGTTTACCAGCGCACCCGACCACCGAGGAAACTAGTCTGTTTCATGGACCATTTATTTACATGAGGTCACTAACACAGAAGAGTTGACCAAGTGCTGTTTGAACACTGAGACAGATTACCAGCGCACCGAGGACCGAGGACACTAGTCTATGGGTAGTGGAACATTTACATGAGGTCACTAATAAAGAAGGGTTGATGAAGCGCCTTTGAACTCTGGGGCTCTGTTTGCCAGAACCTGACCCCCGCGAAAACAAGTATGTCTCATGAACCATACATGAGGTGACCGTAGCCGCCGTGCAGGTCAGGATATCGAGGACTCAAATAAAACTTCGATTCGTAGTGAACTAATAAAGTAAATCGTAATAATCGCGGTAATAACTGGCCACCTTCGTACCTATAACTGGACACTTCATTAGGTTCACTAGAAAAGGTTCTGATTAAACAGAACCTTTTCTAGATTCACACAATCCAAGTAAATTTTCTGAACGAATGTTATCCGGTTTTCTTGACGATTTACCCTATAATCTTCCAAAGGGAGGTAGGTATTAGTTTCTATGGGTGATTACCAAAACGATCAAGTGCAGAATGTTGCTGATGCTATGGAGATTGAAGAAAGAGTGATTTGCAAGAATGAGTGATGTCTAATTTTATGATTAACTTACCAACAATCCCTTATAGTCATTAAAAAAGCGGAATCTGTCTCACAAAATTAAGACAAAGTCGTCCAAACACGAGTCGTATTCCAAGACAAGGTGGTGAGATGTCAATTTAAATATAGCCGTGACGTGTTGACACTGTATTTAGCAGTTCATTACTGACGAACTCCCTAGCTCAGGTTACTGTGGGTGAGTCATGAGCGGCAGCGGGACGGGACCGCTTTCGCTGTGCGATGCGCCTGTCTGTGTAAAAATTGGGAAAATTACCCCATTATTAGCGAATCTTCACTGAACACTTGAACAGTAACGGAACCTAGTTTGACAAAACCATAAAACATCTCCCCATTATATTTTGTCGCAGTGAATATCACACTCGTTTTTATTAATATTCAGCGCAGATTTTCACTCCTATTTTGAATACCTATCTTATTTAGCAAGTTGCCAGTTTATATACATGCAATGAAGCAGGAGCGGAACATTATTTCGTGCAGGTAATTTAAGAATACACCGTCCGTCCTGTTTTTCTGATCCAAGGAAGGTATAAACTTCACTATACGGTTAAACAACCCAACTTTAGTCAAATAGACAACTATGGTTTTACAACTAAGCATTTGTTCATAAAGGTATATCCTTTACCTATTCATTTACTATCTTGGGTTAGGTTATTTGTAATATAAAAGTAAAATACACCTACATGACACACACACAAACACACTACAAAATAATACAAAATACATATAAATATATAAAAAAAGGTTTATTATTGTTAAAAAATACAGCTGACTTCATTAGAATGATGTGAAGACGTAGTAAAAGAGGGGGATCTCGGAGAATTTGCATTACAGAATTCCTGCTCCGTCTTCCCATTCGAACGCTTTGATGTTAAGTAAGTATCAAAACCTATGTACTTCTTTATTCTCTCTCTTTATGAAAATAGGTAATTTACCTATCTTACCTGAGATGTGCGTCATCCAAATAATACAGATACCTAAACACAGATACCTATTCAAGTAAATTTTGGACCATAATTGGAACATTTTGGACTATAGTTGGATGGTTTTACGGTGCTGTATTTAATCGCGGACAGCCGCTCGTGGCGTGCACCATACTCAGCTGTTATTCTCAAACTAATCCATAACGACAGCACTGTACGCATTTACGCTATCCAGTATAAGTAAGTAAGTCATCATTTTTACAAATCTACAGTTCCAATTTTTCACAAGAAGACACCATTCTACCTAGAGAAGATCCTGGAGCACACCCAAAACAAGATGCCTAGTCACGTTATGGACCAAGATAACTTCGAGGATAAGGTAGCAGTGGTGAAAAAAGACCAGAACTGACCACCATATAGCTTGAAAGAGCTCAATTTATACTAGTCAAGTCTCATTCGAGTATTCATCAATTTGAGAATAACGGTTTGATCGGAGCCGGCTGTGGTGCGGCGCCGGCGCCGGCGCCTGCATCCGCCGCGCCGGGGCCCGGGCCCGGGGTGGAGCCGCTCCAACACGCTGTTCGCGCCCGCGTCACTGTCAGTGTCACTCTGACGGATCACATTCGGACGGTAAACTTATCTCCTTGTATGTCAAAGTCATACCGTTTTGGGAGATCTGAAGCCATCTAGAGTAAGAAACAAAGTCAGATAGGTATATTATATACTTTACTAACTAAAAATTAGAGTTTCGTCAAAAAATCAAAAGGTTGCTTGTTGTTGAAATGGGCGATGGCCATAGAGTCTGTCTAAGCTTTGCACCGATTTGAATAGAACAAAGTGAGTAAGTGTCGCTATAAACGTCATAATTTAATATAAATTTGACATTGCAACACTTTGTCAGGCCATGCAGAGTAAGCTTGGTCCGACTCTAATCGGGATTTTTTTACGCTATTGAAAATATGTAATATACTCATGTGTCGTCATATTTATTATTACAAAAGCTTTTAACTTCCCTGTGTGTTAGTATGTCAGCGACTGTGGTTAAAATGTTGAAAGCTACATTTGACCCACATCCTCATTTCCGATTGAGCTGAAATTTTGCATACATATGTAAATCGGATGACAAGGCAATATTATGATGACATGGAGGTGATCTGAAGATGGAGACAGGAGGTGGCTAATTAGCCATGGCCAGCATGGGCCCTCTGTGATAAAACAACGCAAACTAATTGTGTTCGGGGTTGTTAGAATTGTCTCACTCACCGTATTAGTTACTCGTTAAAGAAAAGTACAGTCAGCGATAAAAGCTTTTACCGAGAGCGCGACCACACCACACATGCAGATCTGTGTTGATGGTGTTTGTTCTCTTGGATCGAATGAAATACAATGATGAAACCTGTTTAAAAGATTAATTTTGGTACCCACTTAGCACAACTATCTGCTAAGTACTAACGGAAGTCTAAGTTTTTAGTTAGTCGAGTCTAAACGAAACAGGTAGCAATATCGTTTGCTCGCTCCAACGTATAACTGCGTCTCTGACGCTTGCCAAGCCTCGGCACGCATGTACATGTAAGTCAGGCTTTACGTCTTAGCGAGCGAGACTCGTAGCGACATCTACCGGCAAATCGCAGTGACGACTAACATGCACTTATTCTTATAAGAGTTTTACAGAGTGTAAGTACTATGAGTACTTTAGAATCTTTACATACTTTTTTTACTGAATGCAACTATAAGTTAGATAGGTAGTATTACCTACAGTGTATTCATCCTTACTTGTCCTATCATGTAGACAAACACTTGTCGAAGACATATATTATATATGTATGTATTTATCTTATACCTTTAAACGAGCAATTCTTGTATATATATATATATAAATATATATATTTCTGTGATCTCGGAAACGGCTCTAACGATTTCGCTGAAATTTGGTATATGGGGGTTTTTGGGGGTATACAATTGTAATGTCTTAGCCTGACTAAACTCTACTACAAAAGCTTTGTAAGCTGAAATACTGTTACTTTCCTCAACTCTATTGAAACCTTTGGAAAGTAATACTGAAATTTAGTAAATAAGGGTCTAGGCTATAGGGGATGAAGTATAAAATAAACAAGGTATTAAATGCTAATAAATTTGATTTATTGCATTAAAATTGATTGAGTATGATTCAATAATTTATGAGCTCTATATCCAATGAAGTCTGATTAGGACCCATTCGGATATACCGCCTTGATTACTAGGGCCAAATACCTAAGTCAGGAAAACAAGACGGAACAAAAACCTGACTGCCCAATTTAACCTGTACACAAACATAACAAAATATGTCACAGATAAAGACAAATTCAAACCTCATTTAAATTAGGTATGGCGTGATCATTTATAGTGGTAAATATAGACCAACATCATGATAAATAACAACCCAAGCTCTCTGAGGTGTGAGACATGTTACATGATAAAATAAAATCTGAAATATGTTCCAACAAGCACAAAACATATCCGTTCTTAAAGAAAGACGAATATAAACCATGTCAATAAAATGAAACACTATTTTAAGTGCATTGAACCAATAGGAAATTATTAAAATCCTATCAAAATTATTGAATACTATTTACAAGACTACTATAATAAACCCTACCTTCTTCCTATAAAATGCCATTGTGGGATACATCAGGAGATCAAAATATTCCTACTTTAAGATAAAGAAAATTATGAAACAAGAAGTTGTAGCAAGTTCTATTAATAATATATAAGGTTTACTAATATGCTCAGATATAAATAAAGATATGTTAGCACTTATGTTGTGATTGACGTATTGATAACGTATTCATAAATGTGTTATAAAGATCGACCGGGTGAAGTCTGGCTTCTCACAACTATATTACTTTAATTAGTATACTGTAAAATAGCTGGTTGCAGTCAACTATAAGGCAACCTTTTGGATCTCATAAAATTATCATGCATACGCCGCTCTATGGACAACTCCCTAATATGTCAAGCCGCAAATCCCACGTGAAATGTTTCCATAGGTAAGTCACTTGGACCTTGCACCGTCTGCAGTACCCGAGGCATGTAGCCTAATGGAATATTACACGTAAGGTTCAGACTATCAAGTACTGAAACCGGGATAATAGTAAATAAATGACATGAGTGACCAAGAACGAAAATATACAAGACAATGATATAAGCGTTGCCCCTAATATCATGAGATCAGCCATTTTACTAAATTATCATATACGACATCTCGCAATGAGTACAACTGTTAATTAAATTAAAAGCCAGTCGGTTTAGGATTTGATACCTTTAGTCATAACTGGGATCAATCAAATGCAGCGACAATCCCAAATATAACTAAAAACCGCATTGTTAAAACAGCCACTTATAAAACCACTGTGACAGGTTTCAACAACTACAATTGATTAGTAAATATATATAATATCCTCTCAATTGGACATAATCCAAAATGTAATAACCACATTCTAGTCATATGATTTGATTCAATATGACAAATAAATTAGGGCAGGTATAATACATTGGCAAATACAGATCAAACTATATACCAAATGATCAAAATATATACACCCACAATAACATTTCAACATACGTAATATACTTAGGTATGTACCTATAAAACGGAATCATGATTATAAAATAAGTATCAAATAGGCACCAGTTATCTACCTACAAATAAGTAAGCAGTTAGGAATCGTGAATATTATTTAAACCGCTTGTATACTCCTATCATAACTAGACTATGAAATTAAAACCTTTTGTATAATTTATTGAAAAGTTACGTCACCGCTAGGTATTAAGATCTGCTTGATGGGGCTTCGATGCTCTCACATCATGATGAGAAGACAAGGCAAGGCAGAATCAATTCTCGTTCCACGCAAATGGACGGCGCACTGGATACAATGTGCAGGTGTGAGATACAGATGCGGCGTAGTGCAGCCAGCCTCTTCATGTAGAAGGTAGGTCTTGCATCTGGGCGCCCGTGGCAGTGGGGTTGATCAGGTACCGACGAGGATGCTCGGAGACACCGAGACACTCGAAAGCCGCTGGTGGAACAAGACTCGCTCCGCAACCACCGTGAACCGGAAATTGAGACAAAAATAGTGCTTAATATTCTAATCGAGTTAATACATTTACGCCCTACGGAATATATGAAGCTAAGTATCTATATGAATAAAGACAACTAGGCATTCGAAGGAAGAATCATTTCAATTATGATAATCAAACTATAATAGTGGAAGTCAAAGGATTTAAACTTAGTGACGTACAGAATACCTATAACAGTAGCCACAGTAATTAAGCTATTGTAAGAAGTCATTGAATAAAACCTATAATGTATTGCGACATAATATTACGTCATTAGCCATTTGTATAACATTCTAAATAAATAAGTATTTTGTAAAACTCATTCACCAAACAATTATATCAATCTAGTTTATGAACTTGGTTGCTAATTAAACAAACGTGGCCGTATACCTATATACGCGCGCACAAATAATTACACAACCAATTATTTTTGTAGTATTGTAAAAGGTGAATTATGTAACTGCGTATTACATCATAATTAATACACTCAACCTATCAACCTACATTTTCAATCAAACTGCTGTAATTCACTAACACTGAAACGTGAAAGTATCTGATATATAGATATGTCAGGTCAAGATTGAGATAAAATATAAATCAGAACCAACGCACCGTGTCTACTAGCTTGCACCGGAGTGAATCTTCGCCTTCGCCCACATCTGCGAGGTCCGCATCTTGATTTGAAGCGTTGAAGCTCTCGAAGGCAGAACACCCCAGGAATTGATGGCGAGACACGAAGCAGGCGCCCTTAGGATCCGCTGACAGGACTCGATATTCCTCGTACATGAAATAAAACGATAAAGAAATGACCGCCGAGTGTAACCCAACTAAAGTTATTTATCAACCTAATTGAATACATCTACTTATGCCATCTATATCGAGACACATTCCACCCTTGCCATTGAATTAAAACATGGAAAATACATACGTTCCACTTCTTTTCGTAAACGGTTAATCCACAATAATAAACGCGCTCGTTTACTACTAAACACACATTCAATTATTAACTAATGATTTCACAACTCAAATCAAGTACTTATCGTAATTGAATGCATCTACCTACCCTATAATCATATCACACACGAACGCTGATTTACCTATCCTCAAAATTGATTATATTTAATAAGCATATACACGATTTAGGAATTCACTGAACAAATGAAATTAAATATCTCAATCCATTTTGACGTCGTAGTTAAAATAACACTCTCGTACAAGAATCCGACTTACATTCACAGAGCACAAGAATTGTCATCTCGTTCCACAATGAAGTGTACCCAACGCGATCTATTCAATCTACCCGCTATTCATATATAGAAATAATGATTTTATTTATAGGCAACTCGTCGGTATCAACCAAACCTACAATCCTACTGATATTAAGCAAACATTGGAGCCTATGAATGAACGAAATATGTATTTTAGGTTTCCTCAAGATATAAAATGATATGCAAATAATTAAGTAGGTATATGAAATTACCGCACCGTAACACGTAGTTGTTTGGCAGCCGACCCATGATGGTTTTGTGTTTTTCAACACGCCCATGGTCCGGATGAAGCTCCTACAGCGTCCCGCCCATGTTGGCCGTATCCACACGCTAAGCTTCCAACGAAGGTGGCAGCTTATACTCGTATCTGCGAACAAGTTCTAATACACGGTTTTCTTATGATTTGCCACTCACAGTGACAATTTAAGAACCTTTAAGACCCGATGCTCGTGAAATGTAGCCCTTTCGGCAGCTGCCCGTTGTAGGCTCACGCAGTTCCTCACACCCGAGGTTAAGGTCAATACGACCCGCGTGTCGCCCATTGCAGTCGCTATTCTTTTTCATATCTCCTGAAGATGGCCGCTAATAGACGTATCTGCAAACAAGTTTAGACACATGGTTTTCCTTACAACCTAACACTCACAGGATTCCTTCTTGACTCGACGCTCTGCTGAAGGCAAAAGACCACGAATCCACTTTGCAGTTCCTTAAATAACCTCGTTCCCCCATGAGAACCCCTCAACCGCCATGTTAATCCTACTCCTAAGCCCAACCAGAATGCAGAGTTTTGATTGGATAATATTTACTATCCTCGTCTATGATTGGTCACTTTTATTCCCGCGTATTTAGATTGATCTGCCTTACAACAGATGGCATCTCTAAAGATAACATAAATAAATTAAAAGCTTACGAAGTAGTTTATTGTGTTTAATCGATTATTCAATAAACATTACTTAAGAATTTATATTGAAAAATATATTATAAACAAATATTGTACTATGCAATATTATCATGAGTAAACTACCTGCTAGTTCAGTCATTCACCGCCAGATGTCACCGGATGCCACTGTCACATTACAAGTGCGAATATTATGCGCGAAATTCACTCCAAACAAATTCAATAATTTCTAAGAGAGTAAATAAATAAATGTAGATGTCAGTCTGTTACACAATCTATCTAGATTAGTCTTATGTTTGGGAAAACGCGTGTTTTCAAGTTTTCATGCGTTTTATTTTCGACGCAGAATATGGTCGCTAATTTCGTGTTACCGGTCACTGTGCGTCTGGTCCAGCGGGTTAAGTCGCGGACTGCTAAACGAGTGTTACGAGTTCAAATCTCGCCCGGACTATCTTTTGTTTTTTTTATATGTTCAAGTTTATATATAATTTTTTAATTTTTATTGTTTTAGACAAGTTTAATTTAGTAAAAAAATGTAGTTAAGATTATCACCTATAGACCACCATATTACAATAAATAGTTATAACCGAGCAAAGCTCGGTCGCCCAGGTACTATTAATAAATAAATTACCTATTATCATACTTTTCTCTGGAATTTGAAAAACATGATTGCTATTAAGATTTGTATCAATAATCGCAGCAACGGGATGATCATCTGACAATACGATGTCTAGATTGTCTATAGAATTGTATTGTTGAAACGTCACTATCAATATTTTCGAATGGCTTCGTGTAAATATCAGTAGGTAGGTATTACTGCCACAAGATACGAATATGATTTTTATTGGTTAAAAAAAAAAAAAAAAAAAATTATTTCGTGAAAAAAACACGTACTTATACAATTTTTACAAGTGTTGAGCCCTCCTAGTAGGTATGAAGACACCTGTGTCAGGAGAACTCGCTCTTCCTGTAATGGTAAGTACATTTTGTTTTTTTGTTTTTTTTTTATCCACTAGTTTTATATAAAATGAACCCACTTATTGTATAAGATTACCTTACTAAAATAGGTTAGGTACCGAAAAACATATTCAATTTCAAATTTCAAGTATTACTTAAGTAATTGTAAAAGGAACGTGATTGGGGTGTAGTCGATGACTGGTGTGCACTTAATTAATGAAACAAGCACCAACTCCACCACCACCACCACCAACACCACCAACACCAGCCACCAGCCTCAGCCTCCCGCACCAACTCTTTTTAACATTATTAACTTTCTCATATTCCATAAAATATTCCATTACAGTTTGTCTGGACGAGATCAGCAATGAGACCGTGTCTGCCATATACCATATATGTGTGTTTATTAACCAATTGTTTTACGTAATGTTTCTTTTATCGAAGTGTATCCGGACCCGGACCCGGACCCGGGTGCTTCCTTAAACTACGTCCAAAAGAGAGGTATGGGCATTGTGAATGTCATCTCGCTTTGTGTGGTAGGGCACAGCACAGCGGATGTCATTCAAGATCTAGAGCGGAGCCCAACTGGGGAAGTACCTCCACCTTACAGAAAACCGCAACCAGACCCTACTCATAGTGTTGTGTTCCTACCGGTGAGTAAGGTTGCCAGAGCTCAACGCCCCCCTCGTTGAGCTGTAATGTATGTAAGGGTCGGCAAAGCGCATGTGACTCATCTAGAGTTGCAGGCGTACATAGGTTATGGAGACTACTTACCATCAGGCGGGCCGTATACTTTTTTGCCACCGACGTAATATATAAAAAAAAGTATGCAATAAAGAATAGAGGCCAATTTGTTCGTACATTTTGGCAACATAATGATATATAAATTCGCGCGTACATTTAAGATGATGACAAAATGAAATCATTTAGATATCACTTTGATGTCAACATCTACTCTCTAGATATTCTGTCAGGTAGGTACCTTCATTATTCATAGACCTCGAATGGTATAGAATATAGATTAACTATGAAAGCCTTTGCACCCCGGCTCAATGGTCCCTGCAGGGTGCCGCGGGGTGCCGCAGGGCGCCCTGCTCGGGCCCAGGCCTTAGATGCGCAGATAACCGTTACGGTCAATAGGGTGGTGCCACAGACATATTTTGTAAAAAAAATACTAAGCTTACTGTTACACTTGTGGAGACAGCGCGCTTGGAAACAGCACCTTATACTGTAGAGATAAGGTTGCAGTTTAACTTTGATCTAAAATGCAACTGAAGTAATAACTTTGTTAGTATTGTACGGCAAACTTAAGTGTACGGTTGTGTAATTGAATAAACTCTAATATGAACCTTGTATTGTTAAGTAAAAAGTCGATTTTTTTGCAAGTTTCGTTTGTAGCGGCAAAAGTAAGTTGGTTTCTGGTAATTTCGGGGAGTGGGGCGCTATCGCCATCTATTTACTAATGACTTCCTGCGTCAGGTGCTTATTTCTACATTTGTTTGCTAACGGACTCCTTTGTTGATGGAATTTCTTTGCGTCGCTCGGTAAGTCAATAATATGACAGCTACACGCTGTGTGTAATTATGTATTACATAACATGAAGCTTCGTGATGGAGATCATCTGATACGTACAAATTAATTATGGATAGACTATGTTTACTAATAGCTCTGGTTAAGGTAGGAATCTATAAAGGTATGTCGTCTTGATTATGTCATTTTTAAATAGGTAATTACTACAAGTTTCTTATAATGTATAGCGATATAAAAACGAGTCACATAAATTATTACGTGAATAACCGTGATTCTCATACTGAGAGACCTGTTTTCATTGCTCTTTAGTGTTATTAAATGTCAGTATCAGCAGAATAATACCTATGCAATTTTAATAAGTATTAGAATGGCTCTCACTAATGTCTAATAGGTAATCTAACACTAAAACTGTGGAATGAACTGTCGCATGCGGTATTTCCGGACCGATATGTCCTTCAAATCTTCAAGAAAAGAGCGTACTCCCATCTTAAATGCCGGCAACGCACTTATAACCCCTCTGGTGTTGCAGGTGTCCATGCCCGGCGGTAATCGCTTACCATCAGGTGATCCGTCTGCTCGTTTGCCTCCTGTATAATAAAAAAAAACAAGTCAAACATGAAGAGCAATGTAGAATTACATTTCATATTACAGATTTATAAACGGGCAAATAGATACTCCAAAATGTCACATAACCTAATGTCACCCAGTAGGTAATAAATCTTCCTCTTGCTATCTCCCCCACATTCCGACGCTACATACAGCCCAATATACGAAAACATCATAAAATTTACGACTCGGAAACTAAACCTATCCATTACAACCAACCTCAAGTCAAACTCGACCTTAACTTCACATCACACGGTTGAAATTAATTCGCGCTCTTAAGAAGAACTAGGGTATCGCTTACACAATCGCTCGCCGCGCCACTTGCAATATAAACCCTACGATAGTAACTATAGGGTGTGTTTCAGGTTGCGTGGAGTTGTTGAAGAAGTAGGGTATCGGTTACATGATTGGCTGGTGTTGCCCCGCCCCGCGCCCCGGGCTCCACGCAACGACTAGGTACAGGACAGTGTACACCCACAGCTCGGCATGTACTAGCTACGTGGTACCTACAACTACCCAGCGCCGAGTCACGCAGCATTGTCGTCGAAACGAGCGGCCTAGGGGCTGTTGAACGACAAAATATCGTTAAGTAATACAGTACTTACAATACAGACAGTAGTTAAGTACTCAGGTATCTGTAGATACCAAACACATATCTATACTTAGATGTCGGTAACATACCTACTACTATACTTATAGTCGAGCTAATAATATCAAGTATGTAGAGTCCGCGCCGTGCGGAAAGCGAAGAGTCATTAGTATGTGGTGGTGCCCTTATATCGCACTCTTCCCTTTCCGCGCAGACTCTTCACTGTTTTCCTGTACCAGGCCATGCCGCAAAGTCACTTGATGTTGGCTCTATTACTATCTATACTAGGTAAAACGTACTATAGTTAAATGTTACGGTTTATCATTCCACAATAGATTTATTTCTTTCATTTTTAACTAAACTCTCACGGGATCTAAAGCATGGAAATGTTTGAGAATAGTAGTACCTAATAAGGGTGACCCAATAAATAAGTAGGTACTAATGAATATGATTAGGCATGTTGTTTCTCACGGATAACAAAAAATCAAGTGGGAAAAATGTATTGCAAACAAAAATTTAATATTTTATAAGACAGGACGAACGTAACAAGTACCTACTCATATTATAGTAATCAAATGTGTTATAGGTAGCGCATCAACCACACAAGCTATATGCCGTGTAAGGCGCCCGACCCGACCCAGTCGGATCCTCCACAAGGGAGCGATAACCCGATAACATCGCAGCCGTTACCCTCGCCCGCGACCCGTGTCGCTTTATCGCGACACGACAATATTATGCTCGCCTGTTACGCTACCACCACTATACCCATACCACATGATAAATAAAAGTATTTCATACCATAACCGATACAATTTAGCTACCGATCAACGGGAAGAGCTACATATGACTTAATGTACTATTACAGTACATATGGTGCTACTTTACCGCACTAGTGCGAAAATTAGCATATTAAGTTACTATGTCGAACATTTAAAGGGCCATATGTACTGTAAAACTTTGTACGACACATGTGCGAATAGTTGATTCGCAACTCCCTTCGGTCGTATTTTAATTTATCGCCACTCGTTTCGAATTTCCTATTTTTCGCACTTGTATCGTAATGTACTATTAAACCTACTAAGTATATTTTACAATTTAAGTAGGTATCTAGGTATATTTCGCACCCAAATGAAGCTTAAAATCCTTTGCTGTATGTGAATGTAGCTACTTACAACAATATGTATTTGTACCTTTAAAATTTAGAAGACAAATTAACTTCGTGGATTTTAGGGTTCAATTGTACCACATTAACCAAATACGTGGTCAATGATCCGGTTTAACAAGAATCGGTTAAACAAACTAGCTCCCGTCCACATCTAACAACATTCACGAAATCTATTATGTCATCATCAAAGCAAATCAAAATAAAATCCCCAACGACCACTTTAAGAACCCTCATTACGATGAATGCGAGCAGTCGAGTCACGCGTGGTCCAGTTGCATCAACACAGCATCCAAAACCCACTATTACTATTTACTACCATAAATAAATTAACCAGTATCACTAAAGCCACACATACTCACAGTTGCGACGAATCTAAAGGTCTGATTATAGAGACTAGCTCTAGGACGTGTTCGGGACATTTAGTGTATAGAATTGGGTGATACAATAGCGAACGTGACCACAGACAATGCTGGCACTTGACGCGCCGAGCAGCCACGGCGCGGCGGCGCGTTTCGGTGTCCATAACTATTGTGGCCGGTTTACTCAGCTGTCGCGTACTAAATACACGGAGATGACGCTGAAATAACGATACTGACCTATCTTGTTTCTGTTTGGGAGATTTTTCTAATGATAATTAAATCACTGATTTGATTTGATCCCTAGGAATTGGAAGAGCCATCAGACCATGCTAAGTTTTACGTCATGCCAAGTGTTAGTGAAGTAGGTATAGAGTTTATAGCGTATGCATTATTACTGCTATAGTTTATGCAAAATTAGCGGTCAGAGTCTAGATTAGCTCCCTAAATGGGTACGGTATAGGTCCTGAAGTCCCGAACGCATAACTATACCGTAGATATACCGTACCACATACCTACCTACTACGTCGAGCAAGGTTAGCAGTTGACATGTAATTAGTGTGTAATTACCTATTACCAATAAATAATGAGTACGAATATGAGTATGAACATGTCTTACATTTCTCATAGTACAGTCAATAATAATTATCACAACAATTCGTATTTTGTGACGAAACGACAAAGATCGGCAACTTTACACCTTGTCTATTTCCAGTTATTTGAAAATGTATATTTCTTCCCCGCCGTCTGTACCGGAAGTAATTTTAAATAGATAGACGTATAAAATATGACGTTTGTGGCAAGATGGCGGGCGGAAGCGGCCGGCGCGACGATGGCCGGAAATGATGCAGTGTCGGGTAAATGGTGGAATGTCGTTATTCGCGGCTGCCGTGTTTCTGGGAGTTGCTCTACCTAGGTACCTACTTACTGTAACTTTACAGACAGTGGTATTCAATGAACTCGCAATTTCAACTGTAAACACCGTCTAAATTAACTTTCCACAAACTTGAACTGAACAACGTGAGCAGTGTCAATATTTTCATATAAATGTGACATTAAGATGACACGGCCACACTTTGTAATTGCAAATGCCGTGCAGAGTAAGCATGGCCCGAGTGTGACGCGTCGAAATGTGTAAGCAACACACGTCAGTCATCATCAGGTAGATTTGTTCGTAAAGGGTCATTAAAGATCCCTTCCCTACTCTACTGGACTGGTAGAGAATACAATTATAGGTATTTTATACCTACCTACATTTCTCTATTCTGTGCTCAATGAAGTTACAAACAGTATTAGGCATTACCTGTTGCTCTCCAATGTGTACCTAATTAAGTACCACAAACCGAGCAGGACTGCGTAGTTTGGGTTCCATTATAGCCACTAAGCAATCTGACTGACAGAAAATAGAAATGAACGTGGGTACCCTTCTGTATGTCTAAGGCCAGCAGGGGGCAGCGTTACATACAGTCGGTTATTATGTAACGTGGAAGGGCCGTAATTAGAGAACAAAGGCCGTAAGTAATGATAGGAATTGCCATCGAGTAAATGGCGTCGCAGCACGAGCGCCCCGCCGCGCGCCGCGCGCTCTGTCGGCGGTGCACTACACACTTGCCTGCTTGCCACAGAATTCTCCATAACTATTATTAATGTGAAGTTTGGATTTACTAATATATATAACTGCGAAAGTCTTATCGCAAATTATCAGTTCTCATTCTCAAGCAATCTCTTATTATAATTTTTGGCGAACAATCCTGAATACTATAACATTTGGCGCGCCCACGTAGCGACTACGCAACGGATCCGCAGCGGCTGTGCAGCGAGGTCGCTATCGGTAGTAATGGTACATTGTACAGATTGTCATGTAAATCCCGGGGAGGGATCTGACAGCGTGTTCTCGTTGTATAGCGAGTGGAGGCGAGTTGAGTTCTCACCGCCAGTGTAAGGCGACCTCGAGATCCACCTCTCCTACCGCCCGTCCTACGTCCTCTCTCTCTCTCCTCCGTTCTGACTTCCAAGAACTGCAAAAGTGCAAGTGCAGTTTCACATATTGTGAATTTATTCATAAAAAGTGGCCATGCAATTTTGCAGCGCGGTGTACAGGTTTACTTGCACACGTTACCTACCTACTGTATTGCTATTTGCCGCTGAGTATTCTACCTATAAGCTTTTTCCCCTTTTAGGTGTTTTCAGCTTTTAATGAGTCCGATTGCTGAGTATTATGCCCAGTACTGTCTGGTACCTACATCATCAATCTTCTTGTTTCTTATAAACGACCAATAGCTATGTCCTAATAGTTGGTAGTTAACCTGCCTGCGAATCTCGGTTCAATGGTCCTGGGTTAAAATACCAGTGTTTAAGATAATCACCAATATCTGTTCCTGAGTCATGGGTGTTTTCTGTGTATGTAATTCAAAAAAACTAACGCAAAATTTTAGTTTTTATTTTGAATTTTTACACGTTTTAATCAAGGGAAAAACAAAACAAAACACACGGAAACTAGACTATATTTGCTAGAGCAGACTCCAGCCAAAACCTTAAAATGTTGAAGTTGGCTTGGCAGAAAAAAATTACGGATACATGTCTAATATTAATTTTTTTTCAGCGCCGCCTCGGTGGTGGTTGGCAACTCGGCATGCGGCGAGAATGCGCCGCAGATGATTAATAACCGCTGGGGGCCGCATGCTGATTTTGTCACGTCCCATCTGATACGAGCGCACTCACAATCCACCACTTTACATATCTACGAGTAGTCGAGTACCCAACGCCATTGTGCAAATACATAACATGAGGGTTTATCTAACGACTGGTCAGATTCGGATTTGCTCTTCAAAATTAACTTTTAGGCTTGAAACAAGTCTGTTCCTTGTTTCGACGGATATGTACGTAAGATGATGTAGATATCCACGAACATAAATATAAACACGAAGATTCTTATTAATCCAGTCTAATTAATATTCCCTTGCAACATTTCTCTTCATTCGACGACCGGTCTGGCCTATTGGGTAGTGAATTGACCCTGCCTATAAAGCCGATGGTCCTGGGTTCAAATCCTGGTAAGGGCATTTATTTGTGTGATGAACACAGATATTTCTTCCTGAGTCATGGGTGTTTTCTATGTATTTAAGTATTTATAAATATTTATACATTATTTAAGCGGTGACGGCCGAGTGGATATGACGTCCGACTTTCAATCTGGAGGTCGCGGGTTCAAATCCTGGGACGTACCATACCAATGAGTTTTTCGGAACTTATGTACGAAATATCATTTGATATTTATCACTAGCTTTTCGGTGAAGGAAAACATCGTGTGGAAACCAGCATACATCTGCGAAGAAATTCAAAAGTGTATGTGAAGTCCCCAATCCGCATTGGGCTAGCGTGGGGACTATAGCCCGAGCCCTCTCGCGCATGAGAGGAGGCCTGTGCCCAGCAGTGGGACGTATATAGGCTAAATTATTATTGTTATATATTATATATATCGTTGTCTAAGTTACGTACCCACAACACAAGCCTTAATGAGCTTATTGTTGGACTTAGTCAATTTGTGTAATAATCTCCTATAATATTTATTTATTCATTAAACACATAGCTTCATCCTGTAATAAGTAGGTAAGTAAGAGATGACTCTTGAACTTGAACCCATGGCCTTCGGAGATAGTGAATGAACCAAATTTCTCGACATGAGTTGAATTTATACTAAGTACCTAATTAGAACGCCGTTTACTGCAGAATATATGGTATACGTATGGCTTAGAATTAGATCAAATGCGCCTCTCATCTGAAGAATTCCTTGTATAGTATTAAGCAAAGGAAAGCGAAACCAATACCTTCACCTTTTGTGGATTAATCCTAATAGAACCTAACACAATCAGCATTCAAAAAATCTACACAAAACAAAAGCCTTATACCTACTATCAGGGGTGCGCTACGCTCACGCCGATATTCACAGAGATAATGATCGGCAGCACGTCGCAGCCGCAATACTGAAACCAAACCACAATAGTCCACATAGTAATAAAGTGAAGCCTACGAACGCGCCGCCATGGAGACGTCACCAGGCCACGGCTCGGGAGTCGGGTTGCACTTGTAACGCGACGCCGCCAACTTAATATCTCCCGTCGACTGTCTGGTCGTAAGGAAATATTACATGTTACAGAGGTGTAGTATAGGGTTAGAGCCGGTGTAGCTTTATTTGACGTTCATAAGCGCATTGTAATATGCCTACTTGAATAATAAACTATCTTTATCTTTAGGTAATGTAGATTAATACTCGTAAGTTCTTACTGTGTTTGGATGATAGAAGAAAATCATTTCTGGTACAAGCTTTTATCGCTGAATGTAGGTACTTTTCTTTCCACAGGCAACTAACATTCATCGAGACAATTCTAAGAACCCCAAACACAATTTATTTGTGTTGTTTTATCACAGCGTTCTCATGGCCACCGCTTGTCTCCATTATGAGATCAGATTCATGTCATGTCATCCGATTTACATACGAGTATGTATGCAAAATTTCAGCTCAATCAGAAATCGGGCAGTGGGTTAAATAGCTTCCAAGATCTGACCCACATTAACTAACTAACATACATAAGTACTTATACTATAACACAGGGCAAGTTAAAAAAAAACTTGTACAAATTTCTATCAATCCCTATATTATTGATCTAAGTCTTATTCTATAAGTAACCTTCATAGGTTACTCATGCAAATGAGCACCGTATATAGTTACATGCGTGTTATAAATGATTATTTATTTAATTTTAATTTAATTTATACATGGATTTAGGCAGGATACCTAAATTAGATTTAGGTATGTGTAATACTTGGTAATACCTGATCATATTTTGTTGGTTTCATAATGACGTTGACAGCTTTATTCACCCAATCGCAACGACGGGTCGATAGCGGGGCTGTAAAGTAATGTTTGTAATATTATACTATAACCAGCAGACGTATTGTGGAATAGATTTTGCGCATCAGATGTTTAATAGGGGTGTCGCTTCGCGGCCAAATCCGATTAAGTATGGAGTCTCGCGTTTCACGTTACTTTACGATTTACAGACTCTGATGTCGGTTCTGTAACTTATGTCCAGGGAGTAAGTCTCAAAGTGGTGTAGATATTATTGAAACTGGTGACACGGGCCTAGTTTTTATTCTATTTTAGACGTTGGTAAAGGTAAGCGACATTCCGATTGTCGTTAGAATTATTTAGAATTGTAAAAGCGGGTCGAAGTAATTTGAGTGAATTGTGAACTCAGGGGCTTACTTAACGATTGATGTAGATAGTGTATCTTTAACAGTATTGTCAGTAGGGACAGTCGTCGCCGTCAGGGCATAATATATTATATCTTATGTTTCTAATAAACATGTTCCTTCCACATCTTGGAGTGTTATTTGAAAGTAGGTTTTTGTTTTTTTTTCGATTTTTTAAGACTTATAGAACAACATACCTACTCATTCTCAACATGATGTGCGAACGGGTAATTCGCAACTCGTGTCGCTTTAAAACCCTCCCTTCGGTCGTGTTTTAATTTATCCCGCCACTCGTTGCGAACTTCCTATTTTTCCCACTTGTATCGTTATCTACTAATTTCGAACCTAGTTTTTTCACATTATATATTAGTTATTTTTTTTTAATTACCTACCATTATCATACATAGCCAAGCGAACGAGTTGCAGTTAATAAATGTTTCTCAATACGTTGTAGGCTTGAATGCAAAGCTGAGCTGAGATAGCGAAGTTAATGCGCCTGCTAATTGGCCGGTCGGCGGAGAACGGGAAACCCACAGAAAAGCAATTTTCAGGAAAATCTGCACACGTCCGCGCCCGCGCCGCGCCTGCGTCCGCATGCAAAAAACCGGAATAAAGTTTACTGACGGCCGACGGGTTCAGGGTTCAGTTCAGTATTACGAAGGGTGACAGATAAACTAAATCTTACGCTGTCCGTCCATCCGCTAACTGTGTTTCATAAAACGTAGCGTAAGCGGGGTGTATCTTATTAAACGGAGGACATTTGAAAGTGCCAAACAATGTGTATATTGTCGTTCATTTACAGCGTTTAAGTTTTTATTCAAAAAACTAAATCGTTATCTTTTATTTATTTTTGTAACGATTCCTACTGCATACAAAGAAATATACCTACTTAAGAGAAGTGTGAGTCGGTCTTAGTGTAAAAATTAAATCTGAAATTAAAACAAGGCAAAATGCTACAGAACTACAACGAACGAGACCCACTCGATCTTGGCCGATTTTTTTGTTTTGCCCGTGCTCGCCTCGGCTCGGCATCAGTATGCGACGCGGTAACTGCGTTACTGCGTCTAACTGCGTTACGTTACGTGCAGCCAGGCCACTCGTTACCCACTTGACTGTGTAACTTCATTTGTGACTGCACGGCTTGCGAGCGGAGCGGACGTGTAGACGAGTGCGTTACTGCGTTACGTTACGGCGAGGCCACTGGTAACCTTACATTACAAATACAATTGCGGCGACTGCGTCAACTGCGTTACAATACGACCTGCAATGAACCGTTGTTGTCTACTTGACTGTGTAAAGCTCTTCCGTCGACTTGCTTAACTCTGTCAGCGTTTTATTCTAATTCGTCGGTGTCTATTTAATATTTACAAAGCAGATAAAAGGCCG
This sequence comes from Cydia pomonella, assembly GCF_033807575.1. Lineage (NCBI taxonomy): Eukaryota > Metazoa > Arthropoda > Insecta > Lepidoptera > Tortricidae > Cydia > Cydia pomonella. Next base: position 129,097 of record NC_084713.1, on the reverse strand, counting down.
GGGCCAGATATTTGAAAATTCAATATAAGAATCTTTCATTATACTAATTATTTATTATTTGTATCGATACAATATATAACCCAATAAACCAACTGAAAAAATCAATTTCCATCTGATGTCCGCCCAGCTCTTGTGTTCTGTCGCTTTGATTTCCCGCTGAGGGTGCGTCGCCATTGTCCGCCGGCGCCCCCGCTCTCCCCGCGCCCCCGCGCTCCACGCCGCACAAAGATTTATTTAAAATATTACAACACACCCCATGTACTCCTTTATATGCTATTACCAGTAATGATCGGGATTTTTATTACAATCTGCACATGAAAGTCGCTTTCGACTCTATGCGGCCATTTCGTGGGGGAAGTTGAGCTGTGATAGTATTTTGTCGAGCGCTAGAGTCAAGTCCACTCGATAGATCACGTTAAGGTGGTTCGTTGAAGAACACTCGCAATGTGGAGACACAGCTTGTAGGAGCCGACGGTGACAGCGCTCTGCTAACGAAGCCAATCGGCGCCGCCGCTAACAACGCTCCAATTAATGCTTCTCGGCATAAGCTGTCATGTCTGCGGACGTCCGCAGAAAATTATTACTCTACCTGAAAAGGCGGAAAAAGCATCACCGTAAAGTAAATTTGAGAACGTCTTGTCTAAATTAATCTTGGAATGAAAGTTGCCTAACTAATTAAGAACCGATGCCTTTACCGTGTCTTGACGCAGCGTAAGCGTGCATCCAAAAGCTAGGCGCGGCTTCCAATTATTCGGAAGCTGAGGATGCGTTTGCGTTCCGTTCGTACCTACCTAAACAAACGCAGCGTTATTTGCACAAAATCTAGACACGCTACAGGCACACGGTAGTGTGTCCCGTCAAGTTCAAAGAAGAAGGAACTGGCGATGCAGCAACGACGGTGTGTAATATTACACGAACTATTTCGAGCTACTTTTGACCCCTTCACAGCTTGAAACCTAATTAACCTGCACAAATGAAATTTGGCACATTTATTCAAGCCAGTTAGCTTGTCTAGAATACAAAATTTCGTAAAGGTAGCTCAAACAGTTATTGTAGATTAACGTTTAAAACCGGCATTTTTGTGACTAACTTGTAGATCAAAATGACCTAGAAACATGATATCTGGCATCAAGGTAGACTAGGTGTGTATTAGGGCTTCCAATACCGGGATCACGGCATTTTAAAAGCTTTTTTCAATACCGGTAGTTTTTAATGCAATACCGGGATCCCGGTATTTATAAAACTATATCCATTAGAACATTCGGCTGTATAAGAAGCTTACTACACGTCCACGCATCTAGCCCTCATTTTATTATTGAAACAAGATCGTTACCTACGCGTCAGATAAATATTTGGTGATTGGTGGTGGATGAATACTAAAGTTTCCTGAACGATGAATATGATGATAGGGACATTAATATAATTAATTATTAATGTTTATCAAAAATTATAAATTAAAGAACAAGGAACTGTAGTTTGGTAAACCAATTTGAAGAAAAGCTGGGCGGTTACGTTGGACTAAAAATGTGACTGGTGAAGTCAACAAGTTGGATAAAATTATTGCCAATCTGAAGTGTGAAATAAAGTTATTGCAGATGGCGACATTGATTGTTTAAGGCCAGTCGAGATGGGATGATCAATTTAATCAGAGAATAAATTGGCGTCAATCTCATCCAGCGTTCACACGTATACAATTTAATCATCAATTTTAGATTTAAGGTGAATTTGGAGGAACGTCGGAAATTGGTATTCTTGCGTCCGCGTCTCCATTTGATCGATCATAATCTTGAAATCGAATAAAGTGGAATCGATGAGCCACTATCATTTTTGCCTCCACAACTCTTTATTTGATCAGACAATTTAATTAAATTAGTGAAAATTCGTCCCGTCTGAAGGGGCCTTTATCGTTTTACTAAAAGCTTTTACTTAGGATATATCTGGTTTTGCAGTGAGCTTTTTTTAATAAAACTAAAAAAATATGCGATTCGTATTCAATACCGGGATCCCGGTATTGATAAAGACTGTTTCGGTATAAATACCGGTATTGTGCGAAGGCCGATATTTGGGAACCCTAGTGTATCTGTATAGAGGAAAAGTCCGAAAACTAAAAACTAATAGATACATAGTTCGATGGAATTAAAATCATATATCGATAGATTAAGTAAGACTTATGGATCAAAAATTATTGATAATTCGATTGAAAAAAAAATTATAATTGATCTTTCTTTTTTTTTACTACCTTTAGGACTCTATTTTTTTTTTATACCACGACGGTGGCAAGCAAGCATACGGCCCGCCTGATGGTAAGCAGTCACCGTAGCCTATGGACTCCTGCAACTCCAGATACAGAGATTTTTATTATAATACAATTCATCAATATAGATTACCACTTTAAAAACAACATTTAATAGATCAAAAACATCCAATAGATCCATCATCCATAGATTAATTAAGACTTGTGGATCAAAAATCTAACCCACTTTCAGATGACCTTGAAACTTGTAATAGTTTTCAGTTTTAGATTATATATAATAGTTTAGTTCCTTAGTGTTTCTGTCCGCGTTACTGGTTATCACTTTTGGCAAGAATTATATAGTATTGTATATATGTATATATGTAGGTATATAATTATGTAAGTAGTGTGTATGTATATGTATTGTCTTACTGTTGTAGACTTAAGTTTTAAGGGTATTTTAGTTTGCTATTTAGTTTTTTTGCACCTCCTAATTAGTTAATTTAAGTTTCAGTTCTCCACTACCTAAAGGTTGTCTGGAAGAGATCGCTCTGTAGCGATAAGGCCGCCTGTTGTTTACCTCTATCTTCATGTTTTTTATGTGTTTCCATGTACATTATTTTCAGAGGTTGTGCAATAAAGAGGATTTGTATTGTATTGTATTGTATTGTATAATAGATAGCCACAGTAAATTTACTGCCATCTTTCGACACATGATTAAAACTTTTAGAACGCCATTTGACTTTGATTCTTATTCTTTCACTGATATGTGTTAAATTAGTTTAATATCAAAACCCTAAAAAGCGGCGCTATCTAATAGATCATAGGGCAAAGGCGTATGGCGGCACCGATCGAGGGATGGATGGAAGATATATGGCGCCTCTTTTTAATATTTAACATATTTAACACATATCAGTGAAATAATAAGGATCGAAGTCAAATGGCGTTCTAAAAGTTTTAATCATGTGACTACAAAATTTTCTTTGACATCTACCTATTTCAATATATAATTATCTTTGATTAATGAATTTTATTTGACGACCGGTTTGGCCTAGTGGTAAGAGCATTTATTCGTGTGATGAGCATGGATATTTGTTCCGGAGTCATGGGTGTTTTCTATGTATTTCAGTATTTATAAATATTTATATATTATATATATCGTTGTCTAAGGTATAGACTATTAACGCAACCAAAGGATTTTTGTATATATACAATTGACCGAGCGTTAGCGAGGGTGTCCTTTTTAGCTTGGGCAAAACTGCTTTCGTATGTCCGGTATTCATGATGAATACTAGTAATTTTAAATATAAAAATAAGTACCTGAAATTATAAAGGATTTGTCTTGGCTAGTTTTTACGATTAGGCTAATATTTGTATATACTATTACTTTGCTAAAATTTGATTTGTTGGTAAAATCTAGACAAATAAAATCCTTTATAATTTCAGGATTATCCACACAGCACAGACAGAACTTGGCATCCATAAGTATATGATATATATAGATCTAAATTCTTTTGTCGGCGAGTCATCAACGACACATAAAATTCTTAATATTGAAATTTACTCTCATTTCACATTTATGTTTTTGTTGGGATATACGTTGCGCGCGTCAAAAAAATTTTTCTACTTTTTCCTAATCAGAACACGACACCGAATATGCCCTTAAACGTATTCCCGCCTTTTGTTACACCTTGTATAATAGTCTACGAATATATATGTAGTCAATCGTCAACTCCATTACGCATCGTGTGACCGTATCTTCAAGACAAAGTTTGATTTTTCGAGCCACTATAGGGCATTCCATATTCATATTTATATTCATATTCCTTTATATAAATATTTATATAAATATTTAAATTGGGTTACCCGGTCAATAGTACTGTCGTTTAGCTCAATTGCGGGGAACTCCGAATATTTGTTGCGGTCGCACTCAAAGACGACATACTGGCTTTTTTTAACATTATATTTCAGACCGTGACTGACAGCATAGGCCTCGCACATATTGAGCAGCCTTCGTATACCACAGACCGAGGCGCTCAGAAGCACCATGTCGTCCGCGTAACTTATGTTGTTAACGCACACTCCGTCTATATGACACCCGACATGGATGCTGCTGAGCGCCTCAATCAGGTCAACTTAATGATAACGTAAAGTTTTACATAATTTTTATAACAAGTAGAACCCAGGCCGCATAACTAAGTACAGATTCTCATCCCGCCTAACCCAACCTAACCTATTCTTTCAAGGTTTTTGATTATGCGGGGGCCGCAGTTCAAACCTAACCTAAACCACATTATTGCGAGGTGATTTATTCTACGGTGGGTCGAAGTTCTAACCTAACCTAACCCTCCTTTTGCTACGTAGTTGGGTCCAAATTCATTTCGTTGTCTTGTTTCTGAATACTCTGTAACGCTTGTATCTAATAAATAAAAAAGTTGAGTCCTATTTGTATGTCTATCTAGCTATAGATTATATTTTACATGAAAATTTATAAAAACCAAATTTCATCTCATACAAAAAGATGCATTCCGTCACCTTTTTTGGGGACAAAAAACAAGACAACGAAAAGAATTTTGACCCAGTTATTCGTTTGTGCAGAGTCGCAGTTCCAACCTAACCTAACCCATTTATGTCAACCTTTTTAAAAGTGACTATACTTCCACCTAGAATTTTGAAATTTGGAACATAGATTCAGTAAATTTTTCCCCATCTTGTGGTACTATCCCCACTTTTCTACCCCCTTCCGTTCTCGAGATATTCAATTTTTTCTATTTTTCTCAAAATTTTACTTCTTTAAAAATTCATAACTTCTTTTCTTTACTAGGTATCAACGTCGTTTTTTCTCAGTAACAATCCTTTTGCTAAGCCGCATCTTTTGATATATAACTCATTATTTTCCGTTTACTTTTCTTGAACAAAACTCTTAATTTTCTTCAATTTTTCTTTATTTCACTTATAAATTACATATAAATCTTCATAACTTATTATCCCACCAGTCGATTCCTACCGTTTTTTCAGTTTCGTGTGTCAAAAAATTAATTCTTTTGTTGTACAATTCAATTTTTCCTTACCTCCCCCCCCCCCAAATTTTTACCTCATACTTACAGTTTTCAAAATGGTTTTTCGCTCACCTGTAAGAAGTCGTCTTCGATCTGCTAGGCAAGGGTCGCAGGAAGCTCCTCAGGAGCCTCAAAACACTCCTCCAAACCTACCAAATGATCCCCAGGAGCAACCAATAGTCGTTCTGGACCGTATCGAGGATCTAAATACCGCAGCAACAAATCCTACTGAAGCGAGCCTCATCGATATGGTCTCGGACGTGCTGGAGAATTGCAGCACGAACACAACCTTCACGCTCGGACGTGCTGAAGAGGCAGAGACCGAGACGGAGCCTGCCGGCACCACTGGGCCTGAGGGTGGGTTCGGCATCGACAGTTCGAGTGAGATGGAACCACTCTTGCTTAGCCAGGACTCAACATCCTCATCAACAATACCAAACATAGAGACTGTGACACAGACTAAAACGTCGAAAACCGATCCTCCCATCGACTCTTTGCAAATGCAGCCACAACCGCAGCAGCAGCCGCGGCTGCAATTGCCGCCATCATCACAGCCACTACCACAACTGCCGTCAGAATCACAGGCACAATCGCAGATACAACAGTTGTCACAGCTGTCACAGCTGTCGCAGATCCAACAGTTGTCACAGCTGTCACAGATTCAGCAGTTGTCAGAGCTGTCTCAGAGCCAGGCCCTACCTAGCAAACCAAAAACAAAGACCACTAAAAAGCTCAGACCTGAAGAGCATGTTGACATCGGTGCATCTGCGTCCGATGTCACCGACATCGACAGCTTCTTCTCTGTTGTCAGTCACCTGGCCAAATTTACTGAAAAGGCCGTCAACGTGGACAAGAGCGTAAATAAGGCAAACAAGGATGCCATAACAAGAGCGTCGTTTGAGATAAGGAAGGCCTTGGACAAAGCAAAGCACATCATGAAATATGATATGCAGCCGTCGAAAGTTAGAGAGATCAGACAAGCACTCGAGGACGCTAGAAGCCCAACCTCTACACGGACCCAGACTGGGTTGTCGAACCTACACGCACCCGCATTCAGATTAGAAACAAATGAGGGGCCAAGTGGGACAACCTTGACTGGCGTTACAGAGCATCTTAAGGGACTCACACAGAAGATCGAAGAGTTACCAAGAATGATCGAAACAGCACAACTTATAAAAGACACCATCCGCAATGAACTTGGAGACATAAAAACAATACTCCATAATCTCCAAAGATGCGAAAGAGTAGAAACAAGCCAGGTGGCTCGTTCAACTACCCAGTCGACGCGCCCTGTTTCAGCTGGCTCACCTGGAGAGACTGAAGAAGGGGAAAGAGATGGAGAGTTCATTCCGGTACTTTCTAGGAGAGAAAAGAAAAGGCTCGCGCAAAGGCAACAAGTTGATACAGCAACTGGGCAAAATACGAAACCCAGATACACAGTCCTTATCGAGTCCATCGACCCCAGGCACAACGGTGATGAGATTGCTAAGGAGATAAAGCAGAAGGTCGACGTTGTTGAGATGGGAATTGCGGTTAACAACGTTCGAGTCACAAAACAGCAGAAAGTCGCCGTTGTCTGTAACTCAGAGAAAGACCGCAAAATGTACGCTGATGCCGTTAAGAAGAATACGGAGCGCCTTACGGTAACCACACCGCAGCTAAGAAAACCTCTTCTGCGTCTCGTTGGCGTTACACCTGACGTCACTAACGAGAAAGTCGCAGAGGCAATCATTAAACAAAATGAGAACCTCACTGGTAACATGACTCAGGCCGACAGACAGATCAGGGTCGTTCGACGCTCTAGGGGAAGAACGAATGCGACGAACAACGTGGTCATAGAGGTTAGCCCAACAATGTGGTCCGTACTGAAAGACAATAAGGTAAGAATCGGCTACCAAGTTGTGCCAGTCTACGACCAGTCGCCGATAATGCAGTGCTTCCGGTGTCAAGAGTACGGACATAGAGCTCCCAATTGCACTAACAAAAATGTATGCGGGTACTGCACCATGGAACACGACACACGCAGTTGCTCGCACAGGGAGAGCACTGCACCTTGCTGCGCCAATTGCAAAAAACTAGGCATGGCCCATGAACATCCCGCATATCACTCTGGCTGCCCTGAATGGCAAAAATGGGACCGGATAGCACGACTATCGGTCCAGTATTGCTAAGGGCAGCCAGACGCAACCACACAGATACCACAATGCTCAAAGACTCAGAACACCTAAAACAGCCACACTTGAAAATAACCTACTCACTGTAGTTCAAGGGAATCTTGGCCGAAATCAACATGCCACTGACGAACTAAAAAAGTGTGCCATGGATGATAAATTTGACATACTTCTCATCACCGAGCCATACGTAGGTAATGGTACTAAAATGAAGCCAATGACTGACTATGATATATACCAACAGACTGACCTGAATACTACGACACCTACCAAGGCATGCATCGCAGTTAAACGCAATCTGGGTGTATGCCTGGGCATGATGCAGCACACCACAGCAAACCTAGTCACCCTCCAATTAGTCCTGAGAAACAATAAGAAAATATATTTAACTTCTGTATACGTAGAACCCAGAGTTGATCCCGCAAACACATTATCACACCTCGAGAATATCATCAGGACATACAGACAAGAAACACACATTATATGCGGTGATCTGAATGGATGGCATACGTCATGGGGTTCAAACAAGAATAATGATCGAGGCAACCTCATTTATGAAATAGCCTTGAACAACGATATGGTCACCTGTAACACTGGCAATGAACCAACCTTCGAGACTCTCACTCACGGAAGAATCAGAACATCCATAATTGACCTGACATTGGCTTCCCTAAATTTCATAGACAATATCGAAACCTGGCAAATACGTTACGACATTATGCCTTCCTCGGACCACCATGCTATTCAATTTAAAATTAACCTCCATAGTAATACTGTTAAAAAGAAAACGCCTACATCCACCTATAAATATAATACTAAAAATGCAAATTGGGACGAGTTCAAAACAACACTGCAAGAAAATATTACGGCATCGGAATATGAGAATATCGACATCAATAACCTTAATCACACGGAACTAGACATATACATAAATAATATCACAAATATAATCATACAGACATGCAACTCGACTCTAAGAACTAAAACACCTTACCTGCGTATCCCATGGTGGACCGAGGAGTTAACTGCCCTGAAAAAGAAAGTTACGTTCTTACATCACCGTTTACGAGATCTCAAGAGAGGTAACAAGGATCTCACCAATATCATCGTGGAACTCAATGATGCCCGGGACGAATACACCGCAAAGATGCGCGAAACGTCGACCCAGGGTTTCAGAGATTTCTGCAATAATCAGGGGAAGGAGGATGTGTGGTCCATAACAAACAGGTTACTCAAGAGTAAACCACAACCACAGCCACCTGCCACACTAAAAGTAAGCGAATTCTGTTACACTACATCTTCAATGGACACAGCGGAGAAACTCATAGCTAAATTCTTCCCTGATGATTGCACTAATGAAGATACAAATCTTCACACACAAATCAGAAATTTTGTTCATACAACCTGTCAAGCAATAGAAACCGAAAATGAACCTCCTTTTACCACAGCAGAGGTTAAGGAAGCCATTAAATATATGTCTCCCAAAAAAGCACCCGGTAACGACCATTTAACTGCGGACATATGTAGACATTTTATAGACTGTTACCCCGATCTAACAACAAACATATTTAACCGCTGCCTCACTCTGAGCCACTTCCCCACTTCTTGGAAGTGCGCATACATTAAAACCCTACCTAAACCTAGCAAAGACAATTATAACAGTATATCTTCATACCGACCGATAGGTCTTATCAATGTGTTTGGCAAAGTACTGGAGAAATTGATCGCAAAACGACTCACCTTCTTCTTGCAAAAAACATCATCATGCAGTGACCACCAGTATGGATTCAGGGAACAAAGGTCATCGACAGATGCATTAGTCAAAGCCATTAACATCATAAAACAGGCTAAAGAAAATCGTAAACTAGTGTTGGCCATCTCATTAGACATCGAAGGCGCCTTTGACCATGCCTGGTGGCCAGCACTGCTTGAGAGACTTCATGACATACAATGCCCTAAAAATATTTATAAAATTATAAATAACTACCTGACCAATCGCACTGTGGTCCTAAGTTATGCTGACGCAAAAGTCTCCAAAACACAGTCCAGGGGGTGTGTCCAGGGATCAGTCCTCGGGCCCATCTTCTGGAATGTTATCATGGACTCACTATTAAGCCTGACATTGCCAACAGGCAACTACATCCAGGCCTACGCGGACGACGTCTTACTCATATGCTCAGGCAAGAATCTAGCAGAACTAGAATATAACACCAACAAAATACTCCATGATGTATACAGCTGGGGCGCTATCAACAAACTAAAATTTGGTCCTCAAAAGACCAAAATGATCACTCCTACCCCAAAGGCCAAGGCTGTGCGGATACAAATGAATGGTGTGGACATACAATTCGACAGCCAGTTAAAACTGCTAGGAGTGATCATTGATGAGCGTTTGAACTTCATTGAACACAGTAGGTATATAGTGAAAAAGGCCCAAGCTATATACCGTAAACTATCGATGTATATAAAGCCAACATGGGGTATCCACGCTGAAAACGTCAACACCATATACAGACAAGTGATAGAGCCAATTGTTACTTATGCTGCAGAAGTCTGGCATACTGCCACAAACTATAAGAGAGTGGCTAATCTGTTATTAAGTCTTCAGCGTGGATTCGCCATAAAAATAATACATGGCTTCAGAACGTTACCAACCGTAGCATCGATTGCGCTCGCAGGTCTTATGCCACTGCATCTAAAAGTCAGGGAAGTAGCATCTACCGAAAATGTGAAGCGGTGTCAGATAACTGACTACCTCTCAGCGGACATATTATATGATAAGCGCGTGCCGGTAACGGAGCTTTTACACCCGGCTAACAGAATTGACATAACAATTACAGAGGTTAACAATCAAGCACAGTTGGACACATTCTATGAAGGAGAAATGCATCGTGTGTTTACAGATGGGAGCAAGTACGATGGCCTGGTCGGTGCAGCTGTTATAATCGACTACCCCGACGGTAGGAGTTTCACGAAGAAACTCAAACTACATGGCAGCTGCACGGTTTTCCAGGCGGAGTGCTTCGCTCTCGAACACGCCTGCCACGAAATTCAGACACAGGAATTCCCCAAAGTTGCTGTCTTCTCGGACTCTAAGTCCGCCTTGCTGGAAATTTCTAACAGAAGTAGCACCAATCGGATCGTCAATAGAATACATAAAATACTGCACAACATCAAAGAGTCCGGGAAGACAACAATCGAGTTCTGCTGGATTAAAGCGCATGTCGGCTTGGGAGGTAACGAGCGAGCCGACCATGCAGCCAAAATCGCAGCAGCTTTAGATAGGTCTCCTGACTATGACTTCTTCCCATTATCTTTCCACAAATTGCACCACAGACGACATACCGACATAATTTATAACGAACTCTATAAAGACAGTCTGACAGGGAGACATGTAAAACAATACCTGCCAAATATAGAATCGATTAGGAAACTACGCGGCTCCATGCCAATTAGTTTCCAATTGACGCAAGTTCTGACTGGGCATGGTTATAACAAATCATATCTATATCGCTTCAAAATAACAACAGACGATACATGCCCCTGTGATAACGTCACCTGTCAAACTATAGATCACCTACTAAAACATTGTCCAAAATTTGACTATGCTCGCATTAATCACGAAATAATTTGCAATAATCTTCAAATTGATCCCTATAATATAGACCAAATCATTTCTAAAGAATCAACAATAGAATCTTTCACAGCACTCATCAACAAAATAGTTAACAGCCTAAAAAAGTTTAATAATACATAAGCAGTAAATTATACACATGGAAACATGTCGCCCGTACCTATTTGCGGGGGCACGACTCCATGGCAATAGCTCATGGCTGGGCATCGGTAGTACCTCATGATTAGAGGACCATATACACCCAGCCAGTAAAATTTCACCAACAAATAGTTTCAGGGTAGACGGCCGCCCGTGTGTAAGCGAGGGCCATCTGCCCATTAACAACAGTTAAATAAAAAAAATAAAAAAATAAAAAAAAAATAACCCATTTATGTCATGCACTCATTATGCCACACAAATAATTATGTGATGTTACTTGTTAGTAGGGTTGTCATACGTCCGGGTTTCCCCAGATTTGTCCCAGTTTAGAGGGCATCCGGGGAGCGTCCGGGGAGGGCTTCATTTCTAGTCCGGGTTTAAACATTTTAAGTTTAGGCCGCCCGCGACACACGCACAACCCGTATAAAAAAACCTGTTGACATGTCCGGGTTCTCTAAAAACCGGGGTTTTCACGCGTCTTGTCCTGGTTTCCAAATTTTAGAGATGGCAACCCTACTTGCTAGAACAAATAATATGCTTTAGAGTATGTAATAATTATAGCAAAGTATATTAGACGAAATGTAAATATACCTTATGACCATTATACCAATAATAATATTATGTTTAACGTTAATTAGATATTACGGTAGTATGCCATTTATTACGTTATTCAAAATAACGGTATATCAAACTATAATATATGAAAAGCAATTATAAAAAATGTAGTGCACCCAATTAGGTCACTTATAATCCGGATAAGAATTGTTGATGGAGTCGCCATTGCCGGATACGGCAAGGAAGATTGAAATGAGTCAGTGGTCGAGCGTGGCGTGGTGGTGGTTGAATGTGGGTGACGGGCAGAATCTCGCGATTGCTGAGATAGCTCGCGAGTAATGTCGATCCGGAGTGTATCGAGAGTCCTTCGACGGCGACGCTGCCGCGCCACGGGGCACTGAACTGGCGGGAGCTGCACAAATTTCTATATGGGTTCTAACAAAAACTGGCAATAAAACAAATCCATTTTACGACACTTAGAAAATTTAGAAATCGGTGCCTGCCTACATAGATAACACTGTCCCATTACGTTTAAACCTACACATGTTCATGAAATGAAGTAAATACAATGTAAAAAAATTGAACCATTTTTTTTTTTCAATAGTTATTCTTTTTTTTATGATAGAGGAGGCAAACGATTCTCCTCTCGACCCTCCAGGTAGTTATTTATGATAACTATTTCTCCACCACTCCTTCAGTACTGGCGCCGGCCCCGGGTCCGCAGCCATCGTTCGTTACGTCGTTAGCGCCCGTGACTGGCGTTTCTTCGCCATTAACCTCTCGTCGAGACGAGTCTCCAGAGTGCCTCGACTCACCGCTTAATTTGTTTTTAAACAAACCCTTTTACGAGCACACGTCATGGGCGTTGTGTTTTATAAACATGGACATTTAAATCGTTTAATCATACGGATTAAGTCAGGTGATAGATAATAGTTGCGATTGTGACAAACAAATACTTGTTTGTTTTGTAAAATTGATCATAATATTTGTATACATTTTTGAACTTATATTTTACCGCTGTAATATACTTACTGTATGTAATTATAATATAAAGCATTAGGTACTATTTTCAAAGAAATAGGTACTACGGCTGACAGTGCGATGCTGCAGGCTTATATTGATGCTGCAGCTGAGTGGAGTGTGTTAAATCGGCCACCCTTTTCTCGGCTCAGATTTTTCACGCAAAAGTTCGCCACTCCTAACTCAATATACCTAGTTTAGCCGATGCTACCTTGGAAAGAGTTAGCAAAATCCGCGACTTAGGCTAAATTCTTGTTGATAGATTTGACTTTCACACACATGTCATTAATATTAGTAAGCAGGCTAGTAAAACCTTAGGATGTGTTATGCGTATATGTAAACAGTTTCATGATAGAGTGGATAAAAAAATTTGTGTAGGTATTTGTAAATTCGGATGATGATCGTGACGAATAATTTTATTTTATAATGATTAGCTTAGATTTGTAAGGTATTAGTATATTGTTATTGTATGTCCTCACAGGGCGTCATGGACTGACTTACTTAATTGTATTGCAACACCTTAATAATGTATGTACATGACTATACAATTAATAAATGAAATGAAATAAAGTTTTATATAGGTAACGCATATGTGCGCAGCAAATTAGAGTACCTACGGTGCCGTTGTTTAGGATCCTTATGAGGACAAGTACTCTTTAATGTCGGGGAGAATACAGCTCAAATTTTCTCGTTAGTTATGTAAAAAAGCGTATGGGTACTATCCCTCCATCTGTCTCGGGGATGGTCGGGCTGGATACACTTGAACTGAGGAGGAAGTTGTCACTCTTAGTTCACTATCTCTCGGTCGTTCTCCACCCAGCCGATAGTCCAGAGGTGTTGGAGAAGTTGGGATTGGTAGTTCCTAAGAGGATACCCCAGGATGTGGACGGGGCAGTAACACCACGCCGCCGGCCATGCCTGTTGCAGCGGCCTTCTGTTCGCACATGCTACGCGAGGCACGCTCCTACCTCACGCGCTCTATCGAGCCTACATTCAATGCTCGCTCAGTACGCAGATGCCGACATGTTTGCCAATAGTTTAGCGTACCTATGCAATACTGCTAGACACTTTCTAAATTCGAATTATTGTAATTAATTGGCTGAATTTGTAAATTTTATCTTCCGTGACATTTTATAAGTATGTTCTAAATATTGTAATTTGTAAATTTTATCTTCCTTGACTTTTTATGTGTTTGCATGTTATTATTTTATTTTCTATTTTTCTAGTCATCATCATTCGCTTGCCCTTATCCCATTCATTTGGGGTCGGCGCAGCATATCTTTTCCTTCCATATCTTTCTGTCACCCGTCATCTCATCGTTCACTCGCGTTCGTTTCATGTCATCTCTCACACAATCCATCCACCGTTTCCTAGGTTTTCCTCTCCCGTTCCATCCCTCCTCATTCATTCGTAATATCTTTCTCGTCACATGACTTTCATCCCTCCGCATCACAAGCCCATACCACGCTAGGCGATTCGCTCTTACTTGTGTGTGCGTGAATTAGTATAGTACTAAGCTTGCACTGTGTTATATAAATAAATCTCATCACCTTCCTAGCGTTTTTCCCCAGCTGTTTACCACGACTGGCTAAAGGAAGCCTAGGGCCTGCTCGGCAACATAATGTCAAGAGTTGACGTACGCACTTATTTTTAACGAAAGTGTGACTAATACTGCTAATATCCTGGATTAAGCAGAGTTCGAACTCGAGACCTTCTTCGATTAGTAAGTCGCGCGCTTTAAGGCCTCTACGGACGTCACCGATAATTGTATGCGATTTGCATTGCATTACGACAATTTATTGCACCTACTCTTACTCTACTTAGGCAATAATTGGTGAAAATCGCATGCGATTTGTTTCACCGTGAGTATAGGCATATATCGCTACACCGCTAGGTTGCCAACTATAGTTGGGCAAGCCATTTCTGTAAGTAGTAAAAGGCGGAAAATTTTAAATTTTTTAAAAATCTCTAGTCCTTCATACTCCTTCTATAGAAGATTTTAATTTCGCACCTTTTTCTACTCCAAGTATATCTACCGTTACTAAAAAAAATCATTCAACTATAAGTGACGACTGACCTAACTTTAATATTTATACTCTAGTATGTAGCTTGCTTACACGGCTCAATCGAAAACCGTTTATGTAAAATAGCCTTTATTTAATATACCTAACCAAAATGATGGGATCTTACCAGTGCCGGATTAACCATTAAGCAAAATAAGCACTTGCTTAGGGCACCACGTCTAGGGGGGCACCAAAATCGTAGAAAAAAAACGCACAGGCTGCATTAGCATCGCAGTCGTAAGTACCCATCTAATAACGAAGGGTCGTAAGAGTAAGAGAGTGAGGACACGTAAGCACGACTCCAACATAGGCCTTCGATTTGACCTTAAGTGGAGGGCCTCAAAGCTCATGGCCAAAGAACCTTGCCGTCGGGCTTATGGCCAGCCGATTTTTTCGATCTAGGTTACCGATTGTGTAGCGAATGTTGCTCTCTTGCACGCCAGATTTGTCGGCCAGACCAAGTTCCTGCGACCTACTTGTCAAAGTGTTATGAAGGGCCCCGCAAAGGCAGAAACGAAACCCAAAAGCATCTTATCTAGTCGCGCTTTCGAGTTAAGCTAAAGGCAGAGCAGTAGGAGAACCGTGATTACATAGGTTCGATTTCAAGCCACTCTTTTGCAGTTTGGCGTTAGGTCTTGTACGGTCCTAGGCCTTCTACTTTATGCAAAAGTCAATCTTCTGCCTCACTTTCACTTGGCCATGGATCCAAATCTATGCTTTCCTCTCTCGGAGCTGGGCCTTCTGCCTTACTCACACTTTGCCATTGGTTGAATTGTATGATAACGCGCCGCGATCGGACGCTCCGGACGTCCAGCCATTCACATTTCGCCATTGGTCAATTCCAAGTTCTGCTCTCTTCCAGCTCAACCTTTGGCCTCATTCGTAAGTGCCGATCGAACGCTCCGCGCGTTCAGCCTTAGACTTTGCCTTTAAAAACATTGAAACTTTCACGATTTAGGCCAATCAAATTAGATCCAAAAAAAGAGTTTTGAGGAACCCGGCTAGCTGGAAATCGTATTAATACTTTCATTCGGTCGTAAATGCGTGTAATCCGAGTTTGCTCCATCCCAGGAAATGTGCATACATTTTGGGATACTTAGGAAATATTTTTTTTCTTGGATTGCCAAACCACTCGAGATAGAAGGACCCCACCGAGGCAATTTTCTCGCGCGCAAGCCGGCCAGTGTAGGTAGACGTGCCTCGGCCGAGGTTGGCACGCTCAGGCGAGGAAAAAGCGCGCGCCGCCTCGGCCGCGGCACGTCTACACTGGCCGTTTTGTGCGGGAGGAAATTGCCTAGCGCGTAAGCTCGCTCTGTGTGGCGCCTATTTACCAAAAGTAATAATTAAAAATGGCGGCCATAATTTCACAATTTAGACTACTAATACATATTAAGGTACCTTTCATATCCCCCGATATCAATGTTAATAATAATGATGATTAGAACAATTTTTCCGTCGGATGTACCGTTTTCGATCTTGTGGGGACATATATACATACTTAAACATATACATCGACCGACGTCGTGTCCGTTATAGAAACAGTGAAATTGTTCTGATAAGAACAGTTTATAGATCGATCGATTGACACTCTGCGGTTAAGCAGAGAAACGGTGACGTTTGCTCTAACAAGAGCAGTTTTATGTTGCCCTGACAAGGGCAGTTTATGCATATGCGGAGCCTGCAGCATCCTCTTCGTGTCTTCTACCAGCGAGTATCAAGCAGCGGAGCGGGACACGGCGCACCGACGACACGATGTGCACCCTACGGAGGCCGGCCGAGAAAAGGACGGGAACGTTGGCTCGCTTTATTTTATAGGCGCGCGCGAATGCCGCGGCCACGCGCCGCAACCTCGCGCCCGCGCACCTCACCCCGCGCGTCCCGCGCGGCTACTATTATTTATCACGCTCTTTCCTGTATATAGATCTCTTTCTTACATTTCTCTAATTTTGTATAAATTACGCGCATTTTTGTAAATAGATTCAATTCAATCTTGTACATAGCTAAAAACGTCTTTCACTCCAAGAACCTTCTGATACCTGCCTACATGGTACATACATAAAGTGGAAAAATATATGCCCACCTGGGATGGAGCAAACTCGTATTACATGCATTTTTAGGACCAACTGAAGGTATTAAAACGATTTCCAGCTTGATAGGAATGAATTCTTCGAAATAATCTAATTTGATTGCAATCAATCTTAAGAGCCCTTAATCCTTGGAGCGTTCTCCGATTTCACGAAATAACGCTCGATAGATGGCGTTGGCGCTCGGTACGCGAGCGCCGGCAACGCGACGCGCGTTTCAATGCAGACTAGAATAATCTTGATAGTTTTCAATATAATTTCAAGCAACATTAATTTTAGTGTCATATGATATCATATGGGCACTCTTTATTTTATTGTATATGCACAGTAGTTTTTTTTTTATGTACACTACTACTAAGTGTACAGACTACAGAGTGTACTATAACCCTTGCTCTTTATTCTGTCTCTTTCACACCAATGGAAAATGAAGAAGTTACTAAATGACTGCAGGTATAAATAAAGTATACTCTATTGAGCCCATACACGATGGAGTTATGATGAGTAGATTAGGAGTTCTGGTGACCAACTCCTGACTCCATCATGAGACCCTGGACCTCATCTAGATCGATGGTGCTTGTCAGGGCAAATCTTTTGAGCCCAAACACGTTGGAATTATAATGAGTAGATTAGGAGTTCTAGTGACCAACTCCTGACTCCATCATGAGACCCTGGACTTTATCTAGATTGATGATGCTCGTCAGGGCAAATCTATTGAGCCCAAACACGATGAGGTTATGATGAGTAGTTTAGGAGTTCTGGTGACCAACTCCTGACTCCATCATGAGACCCTGGACCTCATCTAGATCGATGGTGTTCATCAGGGCAAATCTATTGAGCCCAAACACGATGGAGTTATGATGAATAGATTAGGAGTTCTGGTGACCAACTCCTGACTCCATCATGAGACCCTGGACCTCATCTAGATCGATGGTGCTCATCAGGGCAAATCTTTTGAGCCCAAACACGTTGGAATTATAATGAGTAGATTAGGAGTTCTAGTGACCAACTCCTGACTCCATCATGAGACCCTGGACTTTATCTAGATTGATGATGCTCGTCAGGGCAAATCTATTGAGCCCGAACACGATGAGGTTATGATGAGTAGATTAGGAGTTCTGGTGACCAACTCCTGACTCCATCATGAGACCCTGGGCCTCATCTAGATCGATGGTGTTCATCAGGGCAAATCTATTGAGCCCAAACACGATGGAGTTATGATGAGTAGATTAGTAGTTCTGGTGACCAGCTCCTGACTCCATCATGAGACCCTGGACCTCATCTAGATTGATGGTGCTCATCAGGGCAAATCTTTTGAGCCCAAACACGTTGGAATTATAATGAGTAGATTAGGAGTTCTAGTGACCAACTCCTGACTCCATCATGAGACCCTGGACTTTATCTAGATTGATGATGCTCGTCAGGGCAAATCTATTGAGCCCGAACACGATGAGGTTATGATGAGTAGATTAGGAGTTCTGGTGACCAACTCCTGACTCCATCATGAGACCCTGGGCCTCATCTAGATCGATGGTGTTCATCAGGGCAAATCTATTGAGCCCAAACACGATGGAGTTATGATGAGTAGATTAGGAGTTCTGGTGACCAGCTCCTGACTCCATCATGAGACCCTGGACCTCATCTAGATTGATGGTGCTCGTCAGGGCAACTCTATTGAACCCAAACACGATGGAGTTATGATGAGTAGATTAGGAGTTCTGGTGACCAGCTCCTGACTCCATCATGAGACCCTGGACCTCATCTAGATTGAAGGTGCTCATCAGGGCAACTCTGTTGAGCCCAAACACGATGGAATTATAATGAGTAGATTAGGAGTTCTAGTGACCAACTCCTGACTCCATCATGAGACCCTGGACCTCATCTAGATCGATGGTGTTCGTCAGGGCAAATCTTTTGAGCCCAAACACGATGGGATTATAATTAGTAGATTAGGAGTTCTGGTGACCAACTCCTGACTCCATCATGAGAACTTGGACTTCATCCGGGTCAAAAATAATAATGCAAACCCTAACGTAATTTCAAGTGAAAATGTGTTTTTCAGAAAATCGCAGCCAAATAACACTAGACCTTACTCATAGTGTTGTGTTCCTGCCGGTGAGTAAGGTTGCCAGAGCTCAACGAGGGGCGGGAGGGGGTTAGGGTCGGCAACGCGCATGTAACTCCTCTGGAGTTGCAGGCGTACATATGCGGGCCGTATGCTTGTTTGCCACCGACTTAGTATTAAAAAAAAAGTAACACTGAAAATCCATCAATAAGCGAGTCTGTTAGGCATACTGTAAAAAATGAACTTTTATTAAGATTTTCTAATCGCAGTATATAGCACTTCTCTGAACTCCATAGCTGATTACGATCGCAACGAATGCCTGACAATCGAGCACAGGTCCGTCCTCTAAGCGCGCTCCGCGCGGACTGAGAGCGGGGCGTCGCTGCTGCGTGATTTATACGCGTTTAAAAAAAATATAAATTTACGGCAATGTAGGTCCCATAGTTACGATTTTTTTTTTTATAGGTTAACATAAAGTTACAGTTTGCTATAATATTATTTTTAAAGCAAAATATGCGTACAATTTGCGGAAATAAAATATAATAAAACCCTGTTTTCGCCAAAACAATTAAGAAAACTCGGAAGGTATTTTATCAGTTTTTTCAAATGAATCTTCGATTGTTAATCATTCCAGCCCCTCGTACGAGATATGTTGAATCAAATTGTAGTCATTCATGTACCAAATGATTCTTGTTTATAGCAAAATTGAGAACCGAAACGCCACATCTCACTGCAAAATTTGGAAAAGACTCCCAAAAAACCTCATTAAAAAAGAAGTTTAAAAGAGAAAATGAAAATTTGAACTGTTGGAGCCCCTAGTTTAGGAAACGATTATTTAAGTACGTTATCAGTTTTTGAATAAATACTAATAGTTACGTCGTAATCTTGAATGAAAAAGGAAGCATTTTACAAAATACGCTCGTCTGTAGGAATAAGGACTCTTAAGGCCTAATTGTGACACATTATTATTTAAGAAAACGGCACTTAATCGATTTTAATTAAGTTCTAAAATTACCGCCAACGTCAAGATGATGTTGTTGACATTACCTAGTCTTCTCCGAGACCATGGGACAACGCCATCCTTGAAATGTTTTCGTAAACAATAATTTGCTATTTAAGACAATTGTGGCCATTGGATCTTGTCAGTGATAAGCCCTTAAGTACTGAAGCTCGGCGTTTGCCCTGACATCAATGAGCTTCGCAGGAAAGCTCTAGAGGTTGCAGAACTCTGTGCGGAGCACTACTACGTCCTACGTCTTCGCTTACACTTGGACATTGGTTGGCTCGGCCTCCGGTCTTATGCGACGCACGATCTTCAAATTTACTTACATTTGACCATTGTTTATTCCAAAGTCTGCTCTAATTATAATCAAAATACACTGTGGCGCCACTGTGCCACCACTTTGACGCAATCATTCATAACAATTCATCAATTTGTTGCTTAATCTGTGCCCAGTCGACTCGCGCGACCAATCAAAGCCCGTCACCCTTCCGCGGGTCGCTCTGATTGGTCGCGCGACCCGGGGTTCACAATATGGCGTTTCAGCCCTAAAGAAAAAGACTTCTCGAATATTCCTCGGTTTTACCGCCCTTCTGCTCGCGACCGTCGCACAGAGCGCATCACATCATCGCCCCACGACATTGTGTTTATGCGAAAATACAAGCATTACTCCAACCCGACCTGTTTCTCTTCGAGGCTAACCTATCACCCAAATCTGGTGACCCCGACGTGATTCTCGCCGGCAGCGAAGCCCCGTGTCCATCCAGCGAAGAAAACTTCGAAATACCTATTGTCTCCGCTTGCGGAGGCGTGCATAGAAACCGCCGCCTCCGCGCGCCGATTGTCAAGCAACGGAGCCCGCGCACGCGCCCCGCCCCGCCGTACACAATCGGACACCACGTTGCATCATCCACGAGCTGGCAGCGAGACGCCCTCGCGTTTCCCGAAGATTTAAGAAGTTCCTGCGTGATTTGCATCGCGCCGCGTCAGCGATCACCACGCGGACTCGAGGTCGCATCGTCGCCGCGTCAGAGTGCACGTGTGCCGTACCGGCGGCCCCACGCCCACGTCGAAGCCCCCGCGCCCCTGCGCAAATCACAGCGGCGCTCACACAGGCGCCCACATCGACGGAGGCGCACGACCACGCCCCAAGGCGCACGACCACGCCGCAAGGCGCACGACCACGCCCTAAAGTGCCCGACTACGTGTTTCGCACGCGCCCGCAGCGTTTCGCCGCCACGTTTTCGCAACCGAGGTGCCACGCCCCGGCGAATAAAGTAACATTAGTTTTATATTATTTAGGTTATAGGTTAGTTTTTAGTTAAAAATGTCGTTAGAAGAGTTGACTGAAAAAATTAACGCTCTACAAGAGCAAAACAATACATTGCAGCAACTTGTAGCCAAACAAACAGAGGGCTCCCCTAGTTCAGAGCCCAAAATTGACAGTTTCAGTTTTGTTAATAAGTTAGCAGTTCGTTTGCCCCCTTTTTGGTCAGACAAACCGATCGTGTGGTTCGCCCAGGCCGAGGCACAGTTCGCTTTGGCAGGCATTACTACGGAATTAACAAAGTACAATCACGTTATAGCTCAGCTCGACACACGACTGGCAGCGGAGGTCGAGGACATTATAATCAACCCGCCCAAGGAGAGCGCGTACCAGGCATTGAAGGCGGAGCTGGTTCGCAGGTTGTCGCGCTCGGACGGCGAGAGGGTGCGACTGCTCATCCGCAACGAAGAGCTTGGTGACCGTCGGCCGTCACAATTTCTTCGCCATCTGAAGTCATTAGCCGGTGAGTCCCCAGACACTAGTATGTTAAAGCAACTGTGGCTGACACGCCTACCCAACCATGTTCAGGCCATCCTCACCAGCCATTCGGAAATAGCTTTAGAAAAGTTAGCTGACTTGGCCGATAGCATTCTCGAAGTGTCACCTTCAAACCCAATGGTTCATGCGGCTCAGGCCCTGGCTCCCAGACCTAGTTGCTCACCGGAGAACTCTCAGTGGATGCAGGATCTAACAGCAAAATTTGACCTTTTACTCGAGAAACTGACAGTGTCGGCTGTCAACCCGGATAGGTCCAGGTCAAGGCCTCGCAGTCGGTCACAAGCTAGACATCGTTCTCAATCCAGGGATGTCAGAGGAACAATATGCTGGTACCACAGGAGATACCAAGCCGAGGCCCAACACTGCACCTCTCCGTGCACTTGGGCCCCGCCAGCTGCCACGCATCTGACGCAGTCAAACTCCCCCGGCAGCCAGCAGTAGCGGCGACTGACTGCCCTATAACTAGCAGCCGCTTATTTGTTACAGACAAGTCCTCTAAGATCCGTTTCCTGATTGATACTGGCTCAGACTTGTGCTGTTTCCCCCGGCGATTTCTCAAAACATGTAGGCAGGCTACCGACTACCACCTCTGCGCAGCTAACGGGACTCCCATTCAAACATATGGTATGCTCCTAATCACACTGAACATAGGTTTCATCAGACTACTAAAATGGAACTTTGTAGTAGCCGATGTGGACACTCCCATCATCGGTATAGATTTTCTGTGTTATTACAATTTACTACCTGACGGCCGTGGAAAGCGCCTATTAGATGGCAATACGGGCGCAGCCGCTCCATGCTCAGTAGCCTCTATTTCACAACCTAGTATCAAAGCTATCCAATCAAGCGACTCACAGTTCACTCAAATACTTTCAGAGTTCCCGGAGATCCTGAAACCAGCAGGAGTGGTGCGACAGAAGAAGCATAGCACTGTGCACCACATCAACACGACTCCAGGGCCCCCAGTTTTCTGCCGCCCACGCCGCCTGGGCCCACAGAAACTTGCCGCTGCTAAGAAGGAGTTCTCTGAGATGGTGCAATGTGGGACTGCCCGCCCATCCAAGAGCCCATGGTCCTCACCACTACACCTCGCTAAGAAAAAGGATTCGTCCTGGCGACCGTGTGGTGACTATCGTGCCCTAAACGCCAGAACCATTCCGGACCAATACCCCGTCCGCCACATTGGTGACTACAATCAAGAGATAGCTGGCAGCACCATCTTCAGTTCCATAGATCTGGTAAAAGCTTATCAACAGATACCAGTTCATGAAGCAGACATTGAAAAAACTGCAATTACTACCCCATTCGGGATGTTCGAGTTCCCATACATGAGCTTCGGGCTCCGAAACGCAGGTCAAACCTTCCAACGCTTCATCGATGAGGTAACCCAAGGTTTGAATTTTACTTATGCCTACATAGATGACATCTTAGTTTTCTCTCGGGATGCTACCCAGCATGCAGAGCACCTGCGCATTCTTTTCCAACGACTTCAGGACTACGGTGTGGTCGTGAACGCAGCCAAATGTAACCTAGGTGTTAAACAGGTAGTTTTCCTAGGTTACCTAATTAGCCCGGAAGGAACCAAACCACCACCGGAACGCATCCAAGCCCTCCACGACTACACACTACCCAAGACCATTCAAGGACTGCGGAGGTTCTTGGGTATGATTAACTACTACCGTCGTTTCTTACCCAGGGCAGCAGAGCTGCAAGCTCCCCTGATCGACGCCCTGGCTGCCACCAAAGGAAAGGGGACCAAACCATTCCCTTGGACGCCACACCTGGAAAAGCAATTCGAGGAATGCAAGGTAAGTCTAAGCCAAGCTACATTATTAGCCCACCCGATCGGTTCAGCGCCACTGGGACTTTTCACAGACGCATCATGCAGCCAGGTAGGCTCCTGCCTACAGCAAAATGTAGAAGGTGACTGGCAACCCATCGCATTCTTCAGCAAGAAACTAACGCCAGCACAGTCCGAGTGGCCCGCTTATTACCGTGAGTTACTCGCTGTTTACGAAAGCGTGCAACATTTTCGTCACATCCTCGAGTCTCAGCATACTACAATATACACCGACCATAAGCCGTTGGTCTACGCTTTCACCCAACGCCGAGAGAAGCTGCCACCGGTCCAACTGAACCAACTTTCGTTTATCAGTCAGTTCACTACCAACATAGTGCACGTAGCTGGGAAGGATAACATAGTGGCAGACGCCATGTCTAGAATTGAGTCTATTTCCCTTGAAGAAGACTACGCCGCCCTTGCTGCATCTCAGGAAGCCGACGAGGAGCTCGCTGGCCTACGTCAGGGCAATTCATCTCTCAGGTTGGAGCAGATTAATATACCAGGCACGAACATCAACCTCACATGTGACACATCTACCGGTAAGGCACGCCCATACATTACCCGCCCTTACCGCCGGGCCATCTTCGATAAGCTCCACGGCATGAGCCACCCCGGCGCACGTGCCACAGCTAAACTAGTCAGCGATCGCTACGTTTGGCCAGGTGTTAAAAAGGACTGTCACAAATGGTCAAGGCAGTGCGAACGGTGCCAATGCTGCAAGGTAACGAGACACGCAACTACACCTCTAGGACAATTTCCTCCATCGGAAAGGCTCAGACATGTCCATATAGACATAGTCGGACCATTACCACCGAGCAATGGTTTTCATTACTGCCTCACGGCCATTGACCGTGCCACCCGCTGGCCCGAGGCATGGCCAATGACCACAATCACAGCAGAGGAGGTTGCAGAAACTTTCACCAAGGAATGGATAGCTCGTTACGGCGTCCCCACGACAGTTACCACCGATCAGGGCCGACAATTCGAATCAAACCTCTTCAAACGCCTGATGGACATGCATGCCATTACCAGAAACCGGACTACAAGCTACCACGCACAAGCTAACGGTATGGTGGAGCGACAACATCGCCAGCTTAAGGCGGCCCTGATGTGCCACAACGACACCTGGACCAGGGCTCTCCCCATGGTACTCCTCGGCATGCGGTCCGCCATCAAGGAAGATATCGCGTCATCAGCAGCAGAGATGCTGTACGGCGAGCCACTTCGACTGCCAGGTGAGCTATTTTGCCCACCTGCTGCAACAGAACACTGCACTGACCCCGCAGACTTTGTGAACCAACTACGCAAGAAAATGGCACATTTCCGCCCGACTCCAGCATCTCGACACAACCGTGAACACATATTCACTTTTAAGGACCTCTCCACAGCTACCCACGCTTTTCTTAGGGATGATGCGGTCCGCCGCCCACTACAGCCACCGTATACCGGACCCCACCCTATACTGCACCTAAAAGCGAAAACTATCACTCTCCTCTTAAAGGGAAAAAAAGTGGAGGTAAGTATAGATCGTGTGAAACCCGCCTATATTCTAACGGAGGACCCCACGAGCACACCTAACCGGGCCGACATCGCTGCCCCCTCTCAGGTACCGCCAGCTCCGCCTACAGCGTCGTCGAGCCCTCCAAAACCGGTCTCAATGACCCCGGTACCAGTTGTGCCTCCAACAGTTGATATAATGCCTTCCCTGCTGTTACGGACAGCATGGACCCCTGCCGAGACGAATGCTCGGACGGTACAGACCCGGGCCGGAAAGAATTACCTAACGCGTAAAACTAGATAAAATAGCTATAGGGTGCCTAGCTATAGGATAGAAATAAGTTGACACAAGCACACTTTGTATGATTGACTTATCGGTCGATTGACTAGAAACAGGATAAAATTGTAGTCGCTATGAAAATAGCGTTTTGTGTCAGCTTGTTACGTGACGTCATCACCGCGGGTGAGCGGCCGGTGCGATCACTGCGGAAGCCGGAAGCGTACTGAGCGGCGCGGACCTCGGTGCGCGGTATTTATATGTTCGGGCCGAGGCGACCCAATTTCACCTGATTTCTCCCAAGTTAGGCTTTCCCCAGGGATCGTAGTAACCTGTATAGATAGAAAATAGGGTTAGCTATCCGTAGACACAAGCATTGTAAGCATTGGGCCTAGAATTATCGAGATATTAAGACTTAAAGTTATTTTTTGTATGGAGTTGAACTATCGATAGAGATAATTCTTATATTTATGAATATTTTCAGCTGAAACTAGTATAATAGGGTAGATCTTCGTAAATGCTTTCTAAAAAGGTACGGTTCATCACTGAAAACCTCAGGGTTCCCGAGATAAACCCGAAAAGGTGGTTAAATACGGGGAAAGTTCTACGCCCAATGCGAGAAAGAGATAGCACAAGAAAGAGAAGTCCACGTAACGAGGCCGTTCTCGAATTATCTGGAGTTACTTTCGAGACCTCGTATTCGCCCTATATAAGCAGGCGAGATACGGCCTGCGGACAGTGAGTTAGTACAGTCAGTTAGTTCAGTTCAGTTCAAGCGATCGGAAAACAAGAAAAGGAAAAGGAAAAGTGTGAAAAAAGTGAAAGTGCCCTAAAGTTGTGATCAGTATTAGTGGTAATAGTGGTTTTAGTGCTAGTTACGTGGACCGCTTAGTTATTTTACCTTAGTAAGTACTAGAATAACGTTATAGTGGAAGTGCCTATAGTGTTAGTGTTTAGTGCTTAAGTTTGGTGCCTAAGGTCTAGACTAAGTGTGTGCTAGTGCAAAATAAATAGGAATCTAATTAAGTGGTGTTTGTTTGACGCTCCAACTACGTCCCACCGTGGGAGGAATTGAATTTCCGAACCAGCAGGCTCCGTAAATAAATATTAAACTGAGTTATCGCTGAGAGCTGACTCCAGGGTGTCCTCTGGCGGTTACAGTTTTGGTCCTTCGAACCGGATCCTGAAATTCAGTGGGACCTAGTAACTTTCAGTGAGTACAGTGAGTGTCTAATTAGATTCTTATTGGACTAATACTGAACAGTGGAAACTGTGTTGTGTGAATATTGTGTGTGACTGACGAACCGTGCAGTGAACTGTGTTGTGAAGTGTTAATAATGTCGGGAAGTAACTCGAAAATGGGAGTTACAACAAGATCGCAGTCGGACCGCACCAGGAACGAGCGGGAACGTACGACCTCCACGGATACCACGGGTCGCGTATCAGAGGTCGCGGAGCGGGCAACGGACACGTCGGGAGGATCTAGCCAGCGCACCGGGAGGCCGTTAACGACGGCTACCGGAAGGGAGTCGACGGCTAGCCCTCCATCTAGGGGGAAACTCCGCGAGGACGTCGAGGGCACCGGGTCAAATGCCATCGACGAGGAAGCAGAGGCGGGTTCCAAATCTTCGCCGCCGGTACTAGGGAAGGCTAAGGCCGAGGTACCACTGACAAAGGCCGTGAAGATAACTGTCCACAAGGGGCCTCCGCGTTCACCGTCTGTGATCGAGCGGTTTAATCAACGGCGGATTGAGCGACGCCGCGCCGAGCGCGAACAGTTGAGCGCGCAGTCAAGGAGAATGTCGCCCATTTCCGAGGGGGAGAGTAGGGCGGCGGAGGAGAGGCAAGAACCTTCGCGCACCACACCCCTACCTCCAGCACCCTCGCCTAAGAAAAACGCACGGAATGAAGAGTCGTCGGTCAAATCTGCATCATCAAGGGGTTCACACATCAGCAGTCTATGTTCAAGCAAAATAAAAGAGCTTCAATATATAAAAGAAAAAAAGAAACTGGAACTGAAGCTCAGGGAGCTCGCTCTGGAACGCGAGATGCTTGACATAGAATATAAGCACCGTCTTAACGTCGTGCTTAACGAATATGGGTCACTTTCGGACACCTCCGTGGCATCATCACGCGGGAGTAGCCCCAAGCGACGAGTACGAGCCGAACCCGAGAGCCGAGTCAGCGAGTGGCTTAATGACATTGGAGAGATCGTCGAGACGCCGCATCGCCCCCACGACGACCCGCCTCGCGTTCGCGTAGAGACGCTACCCGTGCCGACACGGGCCGAGCGCGCCCGATCGCCGCCGCGCGGGCCGCGAGCTGAGTACCGATTGCCGCCGCGCCAGCCACGGATAGGGGATAGATCGCCGCCGCGCAGACCGCGCAATGAATATCGGGCGCCGTCACCGGTAGAGCCGCCGCGACGATCACAATACGAGTACCGTGCGCCGTCGCCCTTAGAGCCAGAGATGGGGCCGTCGGGACCACGCAACGAGTACATGGAGTCACGAACTGAACCACAAAGGGATTACTTCGCGTCAACGCCGTTCACTCCTCATACCAAACTAAGGTCGTCGGTAGAGCCGCCGCCGAGTGACGCGGCTACTGCATTTAATAGGCTCGCCGACCAACTAAGGGACGCCGTACGCACAACGCCGCCAAAACAATGCTACGAGCTGCCACCTTTCTCGGGCAACCCGAACGAGTGGTTATTATTTTATAATGCCTACAGCGAGTCAACTCGACGCTACAATTTTAGTGCATTTGAAAACATGGCAAGGCTTCGAAATTGTTTACGTGGGGATGCACGCCAATGCGTGCAACATCTATTATCAACGTCGACACAGCCAGATTTAATAATGAAATTGTTGAAAAAGAACTTTGGAAGGATTGACCTTTTAGTCGATAAAGCGCTAGAAGAGCTTAAACGTCTGCCGCCTGTGGGTCCTAGTGCCATAGATTTAAATAACTTTGCTACAAAAGTCGTCAATATAGTAAGCACCTTGTGTGAACTGGATAGTAAAAATTACAGTAACAATCCTTTGTTGGTAAGAGAAATAACCGATCGTCTGAGTCCCCACTTACGAAGCAGATGGTGTGCATATGCCCGAGAAAATATAAAGAATGGTAAATGTGAGCTTATGCTCATGGCGGATTTTCTCATCGAGGAAAGCGACGCCGAGTTAGAGTTCTCACACGCTCGGCTACCTACAAGCAATATGAAGAGGAGGGAAACGGCAGCGAAGGAAACTGCCCGCCCATCAACGACGAGCCAACGAGTCCAGGGAAGTAGACGTCCACAGCAGGCGCAGTACCACGCCGAGCAGGCATATACGACGGGTAACGCCGAGGCGCGGCGTGTACCCTGCCTATGTTGCGGCGGTGGCCACAGAACCCCGGAGTGCAAGCGGATCTTGGCCATGGACATAGGAGCTAGATGGGACTGGGCCAGGAGTAACACAATATGCTTCAGATGCCTAAACAGCAAGCATAGAAAGACTAAGTGCCATGACAAACCTTGTGGAATCGACGGATGCACTTTTAGGCATCATAAGTTGCTGCACGAGGGAAAGGCGCAGGAAGCGACGCGTGAACGCCGGCCGCCAGTGTCCCGCGCGGCCGCGCCCTCTTCGCAGCCCACCGCCAGCCTAGGGTCCGGACATACGCCGGCGGTTATAGCACAAGAGCCGGACACTGTTACGAACACTACGGAGTATGTGAATAACACAACCACGGTGTTCCTCAAAATGGTTCCCGTCACCGTAGAGGGTCCCAAGGGGAAGGTGGACACCTACGCTATGTTGGACGACGGGTGCACTATAAGCCTGATTCAGACAGACGTAGCGGACGCCGTAGGAGCTACAGGGCCTGCCACGCCGCTATGTCTCGCAGGCGTAAGCAATATGGAAGCGGAGCCTGAAATAAGCAGACAGGTGAAGGTGCGCGTACGCGGAAAGGGCTTGGAAACCGCATACGATCTCGTCTTCACGACTGTACGACGTATAGGCCTACGCACGCAACGGATGAGTAAGAAAATCATGGAGCTGGAACACTTCAAAAATATACCAACTGCGTGCTATGAAGAGGCTATACCTAAACTGCTTATCGGCATCGACCAATGGCCTGTGCTACTACCACAGGAAGCAATCGTCAGGTGTCTGGACGAGCCAGCGGCAGTGCTAACTGGGCTTGGCTGGGTGATCTTCGGGGGAAAACCACGGCTGGTTATTCCCAAGGAGGGCGAGGAACACCTGATGCTGCACTGCCGCGAGAGGGATGAGAACCTAGACTCCATGCTACGAGATTATTTCAACATAGATTCGCTGGGAATAAAAAACGTTACAAAGGTGGATCCGCAAGTCCAAAGGGCCATGGATATTTTGGACAGAACAATAAAGAAAATCAACGACAATGGACCACACTATGAAGTAGGTCAGCTATGGCGGGACGACGAACCACGAATGCCACCGACCATACAAACTGCAATGTGTCGGTTAAGGAGTATCGAGAGAAAGATGGATCGGGATCCGGCATTCGCTGAGAGTTATAAGGAACAAATTGATAATTTATTAAAGAAAAAGTACGCCGTGCCACTGCAGGAGCCGCCAGATAGCAAGATAGCGTGGGTGTTGCCGCATTTTGCGGTAACTAATCCGAATAAACCGGGAAAGATAAGGCTAGTCTTCGACGCTGCGTGTCGCGTTCAAGGGAAATGCCTAAACGATTTTCTTTTGGAAGGACCGGATCTACTACAGTCAATTATAGGGATTCTCTTTCGGTTCCGCGAAGGACAATTTGCAGTTGTGGCGGATCTACAGGAAATGTTCCTCCAAGTAAAAATAAGGGCCGAGGATCAACCGTCACAAATGTTCATTTGGAGAGGGGACCGCCGGACAGGGAATCCGCAATTTTATAAAATGACGAGCATGTTTTTTGGTGCAGCAAGCTCACCATTCCTGGCCCATAGCGTCAGGAATAGAAACGCTATGGACAACGCTGATGAGTTCCCGGATGCTGTGGAAGACATCACACGTAATCATTACATGGACGATTACGTAGCCAGCTACCCGGATGAGAAGGAACTCTTACATCGTGCTACGCAAGTTGCGTCGTCTCACGCCAAGGGAGGGTTCCAGTTACGAGGGTGGACTTCAAACAGTGTGAAGCTACTCCAGCAGATCCCGACGGAGTTACACGCAAGTACACCGGCACAGCTCGGCAAAGGCAAGGAAAATAAGATCCTTGGGATGTACTGGAACCCTGAAACCGACCAGTTGGGTTTCAACACAACAATGATAAGGGTACCGGCCGAAATGAAGGAAATGATACAGACGCCTACGAAGAGGCAAATGTTATCGGCCGTGATGTCAGTATATGACCCGCTGGGGCTGTTAAGCCACTATACTATAACAGCAAAAGTTCAGCTGCAAAATCTGTGGGCCAAGAAGCTGGACTGGGACTCTCCACTGCCAGAAGAGGATAAGCGTGACTTCGAGGCCTGGCTGCGAGCTCTGGATAGCGTCGCGAAGCTCAGGATACCAAGATGCTATCTTTCAACGGGGGCAGTGGCGAGAAGGGAACTACATGTGTTCGTGGACGCCAGCACCAAAGCATACGCATGCGTGGCGTACTGGCGAGTAGCCTCAAATGGCGGGGAGGCCCAAGTGAGCCTAATCGCGGAAAAAAGTAAGGTTGGGCCAACGAGGCAACTCAGCATACCACGCATGGAACTTCAGTCGGCGCTCATCGGGTCAAGGCTACAGCAGACCATCCGAGAGGAGCATCGTCTGACACCAGATCAGGTCATCAAGTGGACGGAAACCTGCCGCGCAATGTGTGGCCACGCGGCATCGTCACCCAGGTGTACCCAGGACCGGATGGTGGAATACGATCGGCTGACGTTCAAACACGAGGAGGCGTGTTCCGGAGGCCCGTCACAAAGTTGGCTGTCCTACCGTTGCAACAGGAGCAGTCGCAGGAGCGTCAGCGGGGGCAGACTGTTACGGACAGCATGGACCCCTGCCGAGACGAATGCTCGGACGGTACAGACCCGGGCCGGAAAGAATTACCTAACGCGTAAAACTAGATAAAATAGCTATAGGGTGCCTAGCTATAGGATAGAAATAAGTTGACACAAGCACACTTTGTATGATTGACTTATCGGTCGATTGACTAGAAACAGGATAAAATTGTAGTCGCTATGAAAATAGCGTTTTGTGTCAGCTTGTTACGTGACGTCATCACCGCGGGTGAGCGGCCGGTGCGATCACTGCGGAAGCCGGAAGCGTACTGAGCGGCGCGGACCTCGGTGCGCGGTATTTATATGTTCGGGCCGAGGCGACCCAATTTCACCTGATTTCTCCCAAGTTAGGCTTTCCCCAGGGATCGTAGTAACCTGTATAGATAGAAAATAGGGTTAGCTATCCGTAGACACAAGCATTGTAAGCATTGGGCCTAGAATTATCGAGATATTAAGACTTAAAGTTATTTTTTGTATGGAGTTGAACTATCGATAGAGATAATTCTTATATTTATGAATATTTTCAGCTGAAACTAGTATAATAGGGTAGATCTTCGTAAATGCTTTCTAAAAAGGTACGGTTCATCACTGAAAACCTCAGGGTTCCCGAGATAAACCCGAAAAGGTGGTTAAATACGGGGAAAGTTCTACGCCCAATGCGAGAAAGAGATAGCACAAGAAAGAGAAGTCCACGTAACGAGGCCGTTCTCGAATTATCTGGAGTTACTTTCGAGACCTCGTATTCGCCCTATATAAGCAGGCGAGATACGGCCTGCGGACAGTGAGTTAGTACAGTCAGTTAGTTCAGTTCAGTTCAAGCGATCGGAAAACAAGAAAAGGAAAAGGAAAAGTGTGAAAAAAGTGAAAGTGCCCTAAAGTTGTGATCAGTATTAGTGGTAATAGTGGTTTTAGTGCTAGTTACGTGGACCGCTTAGTTATTTTACCTTAGTAAGTACTAGAATAACGTTATAGTGGAAGTGCCTATAGTGTTAGTGTTTAGTGCTTAAGTTTGGTGCCTAAGGTCTAGACTAAGTGTGTGCTAGTGCAAAATAAATAGGAATCTAATTAAGTGGTGTTTGTTTGACGCTCCAACTACGTCCCACCGTGGGAGGAATTGAATTTCCGAACCAGCAGGCTCCGTAAATAAATATTAAACTGAGTTATCGCTGAGAGCTGACTCCAGGGTGTCCTCTGGCGGTTACACCTGCCATCAGCTGATCCGCCCCCGCCCGGGTATTCCACACGATCGGGTAGAAAAGTCCGTTTCAAACTGCCATACGATATATAACATAACATAATTCATGTTTTATTTTTTTCAGTCATTTTTATTCTCCATTTAACGCACTAACCATTTTATTTTTCATGCCCTTAGGTATTATTATTACGAGTAGGGCTTATAATTGAATATAATTTATCTTCAACTACATGTTGCTACAATGCTACAAGTTGTTATGCATTGATTTGATCTCTTTGACTACCTAAGTATAATTATTATAACTCTACATGCTGTGCTATATCAAATCTAATATATTTTTGTGTGAACTTATAACTGTACTACATTTAATCTAAAGTGTACATTTCTACTTTATATTACCCCGTATCATAAGCGTAAAGCATACTATAATATAAAATTTGCCTACGTGGCCGAAAAATGATTTGTCATAATACTTAACTGCCATTTAGAACTGTGCTGTAACCAGTGTACTGCGTTGTAACTAGTGTACCGTACCGTACTTTAATACTGTACTGTATGGCAATGTAACTTTAGTACAAAAGTGTACTGTAGTTTTTCTAGGTCGATTATAATTCTCTACCTATGTTGTAACCACTGATACTAACTGTATGTAAACTGTCTATTCTAATTAACTTAAGCTTAATTAGTCCTCTCCGTGGGGGGGTGATGTGGCGCCACTGTGCCACCACTTTGACGCAATCATTCATAACAATTCATCAATTTGTTGCTTAATCTGTGCCCAGTCGACTCGCGCGACCAATCAAAGCCCGTCACCCTTCCGCGGGTCGCTCTGATTGGTCGCGCGACCCGGGGTTCACAATATGGCGTTTCAGCCCTAAAGAAAAAGACTTCTCGAATATTCCTCGGTTTTACCGCCCTTCTGCTCGCGACCGTCGCACAGAGCGCATCACATCATCGCCCCACGACATTGTGTTTATGCGAAAATACAAGCATTACTCCAACCCGACCTGTTTCTCTTCGAGGCTAACCTATCACCCAAAACACTATTCAAAACTTTCGGGTTACTCTTGGGCAGGTGTATAACTTATGTCACGAGTACCTTGTGACCTAAAGCAAGTTTTATTCGCATAGTAACGCACCCTATAGATATAGGCAATCTCGGTCTTTTCGTTTAGGCGTATGGCTACTGCAGCAGCATTACCTACTGTTGCAACGTTACTGCTGCAGCATTGTCAATTTCCGCGATATAATGATGTGACGGATTGAAAATTCTATTCTCAGCAGTAATTCGGAAATAAACGTCACTCAATTTACCAAGAAAATTTAATGTAATCTTGATGAGGGGGCACCATGGTCTATAAATGCTTAGGGCATCAAAATATCTTAATCCGGCACTGGATCTTACAGTATCCCACCTGGTTAATAATGAAAACGAATACTTACTTGTACCAATATTTTAACATTATTCATTTGTTACAAACATAATAAGTATATATATCAACCAATTTACATTATTTTCACTTCATATATACTCGAACTGGCTGCTTGTCACTGCGTTACTTTCTGCGTTTCTTTTTATAATAATTCAAAATGGCGGGAACCTGGCGGGATACTCTTTTATAAGCTAATCATAGATTAAAAGTAAGAATAGTCAAAATAGAAGCTATTTATTGTCCTTCCATACTATTTATAAATAATAATCCTTACATGTCCAATCATGACGTCAGAGGCAGTATGGCCTGTAGTCTTAGTGAGTCCAAATCATAGAGGAAATACAGGTAGGTACAATAAGAATTAGGGCTTGCAATCCGAGATTCTGGAATTTCGAAATTCCGGAATCTCGGACCAATTTTCCGATATTACAATTCCGGAATTGAGACCAATGAATATCGAAAATTGGATTTAAGTAATTTCATTCGATTTGATTACGATTACTACTGAAAATCGTTAAGGGACTACACTATGCTATGTTAGAATTAGCCGTCGCTGACAAAAGTCTGGCGCGAAAATCGAAGTTCGTCAATAGCGGGTATTTTTCTCTGTCTCTCTAATTACGTCTTAGTGACAGTAAAAGAGAAAGATCCCCGCAATTTGCGAATTTTGGTTTTCGCGGTAGGCCCCCTGAAGTCTGGCATCATGCATTAATATGCCGCAATAACCATCGATTTTTTTTACTTGTGATACTTAACTTGCTAGACTTCGTTTTTTTAGCATTAGAATGAATGTGAGCGATATTGACATGTTTTTTTATTGTTGAATAACGCGTTTGGAAAATAAGTCAATATGTAAAAATTATAAATCATATACGACAATTTACATTACTTTGCTTTCATAAATAAAATTTACTTATTTTCAAAAGCGTTTTACAATAAAAAGACACGTCAGTATTAAATTGTTTACCTTTTTACTAATGCTAAAAATTAAGTATAAAGCAAAGCAATTATACATTTATAATTGACCAGAATCCTACCTACGCGAAACTTTTGAATTATAATGTATAAATATTTTGATATTTTATTCAGAAAGAAGTTTCCTTAATAAAAGATTAATGAAAGAAGATTTCCAAATGTTTTGTAAAAAACACTGAATGTTTCAGAATTCTGAACGAAACCTTGCACGCATGACATTGACAGTTGCACGCACCTCACATCCGTTTGCTTCGAACGAAAATGTTTGATAAAAGTTGATAAGAATGCGCCCAACGCCGCAAGATCACTCGAGCGAGGACCTTTGAGTTTATCGTACGATACGTGACGCCGCGGAACGTCTGTGATTACTCGCGCTCGCGGCACTGAAGCCTCGTCAGTTTAGTATCTAAGCGTGTAGTGATGAGTTTCCGGAGGGAAGTGTTGCAAGTGGTGTCGGGCTGGCAGGCCGTGGAGCTGGTGTTGAAGTGTCTGTTGCTGGGTGTGTGGCAGTTGGCGCAGATAGCGGTCAAGCGGCTCTGGAAGGGGCCCCGCAGAAAAGCGCTTAAAAACTCGCACGTAGAGGTCACCGTCGACTCCTCGATCGGAAGACACTGCTACATTAAGATTATGGTGTGATTACATTTATTTTTACTCTTTGTTAAAG
The DNA here is from genome assembly GCF_033807575.1 of Cydia pomonella. Lineage (NCBI taxonomy): Eukaryota > Metazoa > Arthropoda > Insecta > Lepidoptera > Tortricidae > Cydia > Cydia pomonella. The sequence continues at coordinate 93,347 of NC_084713.1, read as the reverse complement.
AGACCAGCTGACCTGTAATCGCGTTATAGTATTTTAATTTAAAATTTGGATCTTATTGAAATTTGTATTTTCTTATCTAATTTATGTTGTGATTATGAATCAACAATCATTCAGGTCACGATACAGGAGGTTAAACAAAAATTAATTAAACAGATAGGATGTTCTAGGCACCTAAATGACACAGAAAATAAATCAGATGATTTATTTTAAGAAGTATAAAAATAGTTTATAATTTTTGGATAAGACGACTTAACATATATGCATAGCTATTAATGTAAACTGGTTCAAAAGGTTTTTTAGGTACTATTATAAACTTGTTTTTTTCCCATCATATGCCATTTCTAAGAGGTACATACTTGATAAATTGTACTATTGTACAGAAATATATAACTCTACAACGTACACTTTAGGAGCAAAACTGTCCCAATAGTAGCATATTAGGAGAATGTGGAGAGCTGGAGAGGTTGATGTCGATCAAGGGGTACATGGTTAATACATAACAGTACTCCTTGAAATTTTCTACTAATCCACCTAACATATGATGCACTTGGCATTTATGGCAGAATAACAGTCATCTTTAACATTGAACTAACAGACACTTTCTATGGCTGTTTTTAATGGTACACTTTTGCACCGAACTATAAGGCACCTAAAATTAACCTCAAAAATATGCCCCATTAAAACAATTTCTTAATTATATATGGTAACCGTAAATGCCAAGTACATCATATGTTAGGCGGATTTATAGAAAATTTCAATGAGTACTGTCATGTATTAATCATGTGCCCCTCCCCTTGATCGACAACAACTTCTCCACATTCTACTAATATGCTACAATTAGGACAGTTTTGCTCTTAAGTGTATGTACACTTAAGAGCAAAACTGTCCTAATAGTAGCATGTAAGGTATGTACCTTAACAAGATAAGTAATTGTTTGTATCTTGTAAACCCTTTATTTATTTATGTAATTTTCATTGTAGGGTGTGAAGTACCATTATATAGAAACAGGCCCAAAGACAGGTCACAAAGTACTAGTCCTCCCAGATGCACCAGAAACTGCAGACCTGTGGGGTCCGAACTGGTGCTACATGGTGAAGCAGCTGGCAGACACTGACCACCACATCATCACGCTGGACCTGCGGGGAACGGGGGCGAGTGAGGGAGGCAGCCGGAGCGACTTGTCTCCTCCGAGGGCTGTAGAGGAGCTGGCCAAGCTGATGTCAGCACTGGGGGTGTCGGAGCACAATCCCGCCACTGTCATTGGGTTTGGGATTGGAGGAATGCTTACATGGTGAGTAACTAATGTTTCTACCAGGGACTGGATTGGTATCTGGTTGTGGAAGGGGTATTTCATAAGGCGTTGCTTACCAAAGCCATTGCTACCTTCCTACAAAAAAAAGGAAAAGGAAATTATTATTATTAGGTTTAAGACAGGCAGCTGATGCTGGTACGTCTAAATCAGAGTTCACTACACGATTTCACTGCTTAGATAGTCTGTCAAGATTGTTTTTAAATTGATTCACACTACAAGAGTTCACAACTTCAGAGTCAACAAATTGTTGGGGCTATTCAATAAACAATGAGTGGGTTTCGTTTATTAAAGGCTACTTTCTGGGAAGAAGCGGATGGCTGCCTAGTTTGACTATGTCCTGTTTTAGTTAACAACAATCAAGATCACTGTTAGTGACAAATAATTTGTCTTTGCCAATTTTTGGTCTCTATTACTCATATGATGATTTACAAAAGTATAGTGTCCTGTCCCAATTATTATTATTATTTATGAATGCACAGGCAGCTTATAGCTGATACGTGCACATCAATGTCCTGAACTTGTGTTTTGTCCATTTATAAAATGTTTGTCGAGTCTGTTTTTATATGCGAAATGATAATGAAAGACCGGCGATTAAAGGTGCGGGAAATAGCTGACATCGTAGGCATCTCTTATGAAAGAACTCAAAATATTATAGTCAACGAATTAGGTTTTTCCAAGGTGTCGGCGAGATGGGTCCCGAGGCTTCTTTCAGTGGAACAAAAAATCGCTCGCCGTACTAATTCACGTGAATGTCTAGACCTGTATGAAGCCGATACTCAAGACTTTGGACAGATTTGTAACTATGGACGAGACGTGGGTCCACCACTATACACCAGAGACCAAACAGCAATCGAAGCAGTGGGTTCGTCCTGGATCTCAGCCTCCCAAAAAAGCCAAAGCAACTTTGTCGGCCAATAAAGTCATGGCATCTGTTTTCTGGGATGCAAAGGGAATAATAATGGTTGACTATCTCCAGAGAGGTAAAACTATAAATTCCGACTATTACTGCGAGTTATTACGCAGATTACGCGAGGCTCTGAAGATAAAAAGACCTGGAATGTTGACAAAGAAAGTTATCTTCCACCAGGACAATGCACGTGTTCACACGTCACTAAAATCGATGGCGGAGATTGCCAAATGTGGGTTTGATTTATTGCCCCACCCACTCTATTCACCCGATTTAGCACCATCGGACTTTCATCTGTTCCCCAATTTAAAAAACATATAGGTGGTATGAAATTTTCAAGCAACGCCGAGGTCCAAGCTGAGTTGGATGCCTATTTTGAAGGTCTCGAGGAAAGCTTCTTCAAAAGTGGTGTAATGGCTCTGGAATCCAGATGGAACAAGTGCATTCAACTCGACGGGGACTATGTAGAAAAATAAAAATAAATTAAAGAACCTCTGTTTTGTTTTTAATATTCAGGCCGCGAATTTTTCAATCCACCCTCGTACTTACAAATAACATGACCAGAATAGCATGACCCATCACAAATAGCTTTTTGGCTTTCTAGGCTCTTCTAGCTACATAACTCCTTGATCGAGCCTGCTTATAATTTAATGACTATTGCCCTCAACTACACGTTTACCCAATTTCATTTGAATCTCAACAAACTTCCTTAAGTTTATTGTTCATTTGTCCATCAAACTGTCTTCTAATAGTTCAGCAGCAGTTAAGTTCAGCTTAAAAACATTGAAATGCCGGTAGCCAGCCGTGTGTTCCAAGTCAAATGTAAGAACTTCACTTCGCTTCGCTCGCTCGTTCGAATATAATAACATTTGTAAGGAACACTCTCTTAGGATGCTGCTAGTTACGTAGTGTCTCAGGTACATCAAACTTTGACGAATTCCTTTCAATCCCTTAGGGCCGATACAGACGGACTGCAACCCGACTAATTTGTATGGGAACTGTACGCCGACGTTGCAGTCGGCGTGCAGTTCCCATACAAGTTGCAGTTGGGTAGCAGTCGGGTACCGGCCCTTATAATGACCATCAATTCTGAGTGTGCACATTTTCCTCATCTCGCATGCATATTGCCTCAGCCTACTTAATAACGACATTTGTCCATTTGTCCGGTCTGAATGGCTACTGCGCCGTCAATGCCTGACTCACTCGCGCATTAAGCCATTCTGCCCAGTCATATTTTATAATTCTGCTACTCCATGAATCATAGCATTCATCACAGGAATATCACAATTATAAATCACGCAAATCAATTTAACACTGGAACTTGTTGACAAACTGACGGGCATCTTAATTCCGGTAGAATTGTAATGCAGCACAGATTCATATACAGTGTTTTTATTGCCCGTGGCTACAGTACTAGCGCCGCCAATGATTTTATAATTTATAAGTAAACAGAGGTTATGGGCGTTCCAAAATTGAAGCTCTTGTACAAATTGTTTGACAACGAGTAAGACAAAGGTGAATGGAATGCGAAAATTAATGAAAAATAACAGATTTCTGCGTAGGTTTATTTTTGTGCCTCTTATGTATGAGCATAACCTGTCTATAGTTATAAATAATAAATAAATAAATATTATAGGATATTCTTACACAAATTGACTAAGTCCCAAAGTAAGCTCAATAAGGCGTGTTTTTAGGGTACTTACACAACAATATATAATAATATATAAATGTTTATAACACCCATGACTCCCATGAGTTATATGTATAATATAGTAGTCTTGCGCACGGTTAACTTAACTGATAAATCGTAAACCTTACTTAAATTATACGATCCACCCATGGTCAGTTGAGTAGTGTCCGGCCGAAGTTTCGGTTTCGGCTATAAAACTGCGGAACCTTTCGGCCACGCAAAAAACTGTATTTTCGATACTGTCCGACTGAAATTTCGGTTTCGGCAGGATTCCGCATAAAAATCATGATTTGGCTGAAGGTTCGATTCCGCACACTAAATGAGAGTTGCTGTTAGTATTAGAAGTAGGTGTTATGTAGTACGAAGAGGTTAAAGTTACCGCGAGTGCGTCAATCGGTTGCGATTCTGATAAGCGCTGCACAACGCTGCATCCAGAATACACAGATGTCAACTTTTTCCATTAACATGATGGTCGCGCGTAACTAACTGAGCAAATGATCATACTTGTCGAGCGATTACTGACCTTATGCAGTAGTCAATTAAGGCTCAAATTATTATTTTTTACCGTAGCTATCTACTTTCGCTGATACCCTTCGGAGATCAAGAAATCAATCAAACTTTAATTACGTAAACAGTAAACATCGTAAAATTATGCGACATAATAAGATTACGTTCATAATTATAGGTCAAGTACCTAGCTAATGTAAAACTGACATTGCGCGTAATTAACTTGCTAGTTCGATTACCTACGGCAGAATATTACAGAGACTAAAGGTCACTGGGAAATTAAATTTGATCTGCGACATACAAAGTAACACAGTGTACCAGTTTGTATAACTACTTGGCCAACGAAAGGTGCAAGCTTTTATTTAACTTGCCCTGTCAGTATGTTTTTTTGTTAGTGTCAAATCTTGGAAACTAAATATGAGCCACTTCCTGACTTCCGTTCCGATTGAGCTGACATTTTGCATACATTTTTTTTATGATACAGAATGCAAACGAGCAGACGGATCACCTGATGGTAAACGATTACCGCCGCCCATAGACACCTGCAACACCAGAGGGGTTGTAAGTGCGTTGCCGGCCTTTAAGATGGGAGTACGCTCTTTTCTTGAAGGTTTGAAGGTCGTATCGGTCCGGAAATACCACAGGCGATAGTTCATTCTACAGTTTAGCTGTGCGAGGCAGGAAGTTTCTGGAGAAACGCACAGTTGAGGACTGCCAACCATCTAAGTGGTGAGGATGGGAATGTTGTCTCGTAGGTCGATGGCGAAAAGAAGCGGCAGGGATTAATCCGAACAATTCGTCGGAGCACTCCCCGCTATACGTGCGATAGAAAATGCAGACCGAGGCCACATCTCTACGCAGCGCCAAGGAGTCAAGCCGATCTGAAATACTGCCAGCGGCAGTCGACAATTCGAGTCACTCTTCGTTGGATGCGGTCCAGAGGGAGAAGCTGGTACTGGAGTGCAGTGTTGGCCGAACGTTAATTGCAATTAACCATTATAAATTGAACCGTTACCGTAACGGACGGTCACAGTTTACGGTTCAATTTATAATGGTTAATGGCCAATAATTTTTAATTGCATTAACGTCTCGGCCAACACTGCTGGGGAGCCCCTGCCCATAGATGACAACAGTATTCCATGTGAGGGCGCACCTGTAAATCTTATGATAATGCTAATAATGCAATATTATGATGACATAGCTGATCTGATGATGGAAACAGGAGGTGGCAATGGGAACTATGTAATAAATCAGCGGAAACTAATTGTCATGTTTAGGTTATTAGTTGCCCGTGGAACGAAAAGCTGCTTCGTCGCTGCTTGCACCAAAAATGAAAATTTTGCCGAAACCTTATTGGTATGCTGCGCTTTGTGCTCTAGTTGTATCCCCACCACCCACCACACTCTTAGTGCGCTAGTTATATTCCCACCACAGGCACCACACTCTTAGTGCGCTAGTTATATTCCCACCACAGGCACCACACTCTTAGTGCGCTAGTTATATCCCCACCGCAGGCACCACACTCTTAGTGTGCTAGTCATATCCCCACCGCAGGCACCACACTCTTAGTGTGCTAGTCATATCCCCACCGCAGGCACCACACTCTTAGTGTGCTTGTCATATCCCCACCGCAGGCACCACACTCTTAGTGCGCTAGTTATATCCCTACCGCAGGCACCACACTCTTAGTGCGCTAGTTATATCCCCACCGCAGGCACCACACTCTTAGTGTGCTAGTCATATCCCCACCGCAGGCACCACACTCTTAGTGCGCTAGTTATATCCCTACCGCAGGCACCACACTCTTAGTGCGCTAGTTATATCCCCACCGCAGGCACCACACTCTTAGTGCGCTAGTTATATCCCCACCGCAGGCACCACACTCTTAGTGCGCTAGTTATATCCCCACCACACGCACCCCACTCTTAGTGCGCTAGTTATATTCCCACCACAGGCACCACACTCTTAGTGCGCTAGTTATATCCCCCACCGCAGGCACCACATTCTAGTGCGCTAGTTATATCCCCACCGCAGGCACCACACTCTTAGTGCGCTAGTTATATCCCCACCGCAGGCACCACACTCTTAGTGCGCTAGTTATATCCCCACCGCAGGCACCACACTCTTAGTGCGCTAGTTATATCCCCACCGCAGGCACCACACTCCTAGTGCGCTAGTTATATCCCCACCGCAGGCACCACACTCTTAGTGCGCTAGTTATATCCCCACCGCAGGCACCACACTCTTAGTGCGCTAGTTATATCCCCACCGCAGGCACCACACTCCTAGTGCGCTAGTTATATCCCCACCGCAGGCACCACACTCCTAGTGCGCTAGTTATATCCCCACCGCAGGCACCACACTCTTAGTGCGCTAGTTATATCCCCACCGCAGGCACCACACTCTTAGTGCGCTAGTTATATCCCCACCGCAGGCACCACACTCTTAGTGCGCTAGTTATATCCCCACCGCAGGCACCACACTCTTAGTGCGCTAGTTATATCCCCACCGCAGGCACCACACTCTTAGTGCGCTAGTTATATCCCCATCACAGGCACCACAGTCTTTGGATATAACTATTAAGAGGATATTGAAGGACCGCTTCTTCATACAAACGTAGACCCCATTTTCGCTTCTGGATATTGATATTATGGAAAATATTTTGGCACAATTTGATGTGTCATCCATGCCCCTACGTGTGACTTTTTCAGATTATTCTAGGAGACCGGAGCCAAAATCAAATCTCATATAAAATTTTAAAAGGTCCTTACGTACTCTTGTAACACTACAAGATTTCAAATACATAAAACTACCTATGTCCTAAAACATACAATAAAAAACCGAATGTATTAAATACTATTCATATGTTAAATAATATAACAATATATGCTCCTGACCGTTTTCGGCCACGGCGACTGCTTCAACTCCTTTTTTGGCGTTAATGTGCTCTCGTGTGGCTGACGTAGCCGATCTTGTTGGCAAAGACCCGTGCGCACAACGGGCACGAGAGGACACCATCAATATAATTATAGCTGATCACCGCTGGTGGTCGGGCTTTCAGCTCATCCCTCTTGTCGTCCAGATCTGTTTGACGACGGAATTCAAAAATATCCGTATGTTTCTTAATCAAAGATCTCCACCCAGGGCGGTTGGCGGCCTGCTTTTCCCACTGTAGGGGCTCAATGTCGCAGTTCTTCATATGGCGTTTAAGCACGTCCTTGTACCTGAGGAGTTGTCCGCCTTGCTTTCGCTTGCCTTCCTCCAACTCGGAATAAAAGACGCGCTTAGCCACTCGACCCTCCACCATTCTTGAAACGTGGCCGCTCCAACGTAACTGTCGTCGCATGAGGTAGACTTCGATTCCACCCACGCCGGCTCTCCGTAGGACTTCGGTGTTCCGCACTCGGTTGGACCAGCTGATCTTTAGGATCTTACGGAGGCATTTAAGATGGAATCGGTTTAGTGTGCGGATGTGACGACGATATACGGTCCACGTTTCAGAGGAGTACAGTATGTTGGCAGCACCACCGCCATGTATATGGAGATCTTTGTAGCTAGCTTTAGGTCATGCGAGCGGAAGACCTTGGCATCCAGCTTACCGAATACTGCAGCAGCAGCTCCGATCCTGCTGTTGATCTCCGCATCAAGGTCGCACGAAGATGTTACCGTGCTCCCCAGGTAACAGAACTTGGTTACCTGCTTTAACAAATCTTCGCCAAGTGTGACTGTCAGTGTTTCCCGACCATGAATGTCCAGAGACATAACTTCTGTCTTCTTCACACTGACCTTTAGGCCAAACTTGCAGCAAGATTGATGAAAGTCAGTGACGAGCTGCTGAAGGTCACCTGGGGACTCCGAAAGAAAGCATAAGTCGTCCGCATACATGATCTCGGAGACCACAGCGTACGAGACTTTAGTGCGTGCCTTAAACCTAGCTAGGTTGAAGAGGTTGCCGTCGGTGCGAAAGCGGATGCGAATTCCTCTCGGTGCATTTTGACTTTGCAAAACTTCACGGACAACTACTGCGAAGTATAGGGCGAAAAGTGTAGGTGCCAGCACGCACCCCTGCTTTACCCCACAGGTAACGGGGAAAAAGCTCGACTCATCGACACCTACAGCGACGCAGCATTCCATGTCAGCATGCAAGAGTCTCACGAGGCGTATGAATTTATCTGTGCATCCTAACTTTGCCAACATCATCCACAGGGCTTCACGGGGAACACTGTCAAATGCCTTCTCAAGGTCAACAAAGCAGAGGTACAAATTTTGACCCTGTTCTCTGCTTTTCTCTTGCAGTTGACGCAATGAGAAGATGGCCTCACAGGTTCCCGGATCAGGTCGGAAGCCGAACTGCGTTTCAGGCAAAATCTCTTCAGAGAGCTTCATAAGGCGGTTAAGAAGGATTTTGGCAAAGACTTTTCCGGGAGCTGTTAAGAGTGAGATACCACGATAAGAGTTGCAGTCAGCACGGTCACCTTTGTTCTTGTAGAGGGCCTTAATTCGAGATATTTTAAAAGTTTTTGGGACACGTTCTTAGTAACTAGTAAGTAAGTAAGTAGTAAGTAGTTATAGTAACTCCTAAAATGTTATGTAAAGAAAGAATTACTTACCTGCCTACAATAGTAAACCCTATTTTGATCTAAGGTAGACTTTAATATATAGTTTGCATCTTTATTCGCGAAAAATAACAATAAGTGTCGATTCATTTAGCGCGAGCCGTGCGGCGTAGGTGTTACTTACCGGACAAATGCTATGACAGCTTATTGCGTCGAAATACGGTTTATTATTGGCCGGGGGACAGCTGTGTTGGCGATTGTGTGTTCTAAGCAGTATTATTGTTTTAGTTTAGTTGGAGCGCATCGCCAACAAACTGTTTTACAGTTTGGCGAAACTTTAATTATAGGTACCTACCTACATTGTATATCGTGATTTGTGAAATAAACTAAAAAAAAAAGTAGTCATTATCATCATCATGGTGACCTTTTGGTGGTCCAATCTTGGATGTAGGCCTCTTGTAGGTATATTACGCCTAAATTAAATATATTTAAAAAATCTAGGTAAATCAGAGGCATCGAAAGCGGATTACGAGGGAAGGTCGTTAAGGTCGTAAAAAAAAATTGAATTAGACGATTTTGACCTCTGTGTGATACGTAAGAAAATACATTAATTTTATACGGTAAAAAAGAAGTACCGACAATAAAAAAAATGTGGACACCGAATAGTGACCCTGCCTATGAAGCCGATGGTCCCGGGTTTAAATCCTGGTCAGGGCATTTATTGGTGTGATGAGCACGTATATTTGTTCCTGAGTCATTGGTGTTTTCTATGTATTTAAGAATTTATACGTTATATATGTCGTTGTCTAAGTAGGTACCTACAACATAAGCCTTATTGAGCTTACTGTAGGGCTTAGACAGTTTGTGTACCTACTAATGTCCTATAATATTTATTTATATTTGGATTCTGATTTTGATTAACGGTGAATAAAATTATGTAAGTCAAAATAACGAGTTGCTAATCCAGATTGTTCAGACTATACTAAATGATCACTCATTGGTCAGGCTTTACATGAATACTAAAACCACTTACACATTCTGCAACAAGCTTCGTCAAACACATCTATAATCTAACGCCCATCCCATTCCCCACCCTGCAACAAGCCCGGCCCAAAAGTTCCCACTATGCCGGCAGCATTCCCCCGCTGTATGGCGATGGAAACCTGTTGGCCCAGCCAAGACCCAGAGCGGGGGTCATTACCCTTCTCCCGTAAACGTCTGCCCAACTCCCTAAAAAACTCCAGAGCCTCATTACCCCAGGGTCCAGCAGTCTCCACGGCGACCGGTAATCCGGAAATCGTACGCCACTTCTAAGGTGGAGTACTTGGCGTGTTTCAGCCGTGCAACCGTGTCTGCCACCGATCCCGCCGACTTCAGAGTGTGTCTCAAATGAGATGCAGCATATGTACTTTACTTGCACATCCCATAAGAGATAACGCCCTTACCGCCAAGGAACCAACGTTAATCCGTCCGGCCTCTTGGCATCCGTGTGACAAATCCGGTGGCTTCAAAACGCATAAGACATTAGCCGATACCATGGCCCGACGTATTATGTCGTTAATGGAACATCAGGACATTGAGGATGGGTCTCTTTGTGTGGCAATTACTACACAAAGTGGCCCGTTTTTACTGTTCGTAATCGTTTTTATAGTTAGTTACAGAGATGTAACGAATAGTGGCCTGGCCGAATACCGAATATCTAAATACATTACATAAATACCTACATTACCAGTCATAAAATAATCAATGTCAATAATCATCAATGTCTCTGAAATTTCTGAAAGTGAATTCTATTGCCGTTGGGTTTGCCTAAATAATTGTTGAACGCTGTTCTATTTTCCTTAGATCAGATATTATTGTCGGCAGGTATTTAGCGCACTGCCATGGCGGCCTCGTGAGACGCATGGTGGCGGTGGGCGCGCCGCACCCTAATCTCTACTGGCAGTTTCCGCCCGCGCCCTTTTGCCGCGAAGCGTTGCACTTCATACAGGTTAGTGTTACCTACTTGTAGCATATCTTCTGTGTGATAGTTTTTTTCTCACGGTCTGGCCTTATTATCGTTGATCCTCTTCAGTTGCAATTGGAAGAGGTTGGTTTGTGTGATCATATTAGGATTAGGACTGATTTACTTCGGTAGGTTCATTTGCGGCCATAGATATGATCATAAGATGGAGTCAAAGCCGGCTGTCACCGTCGCCACACACACACACACACACACACACACACACACACACACACACACACACACACACACACACACACACACACACACACACACACACACACACACCCATGAAGGGTTCCGTACCATTTGACGTATTAAAAAAAAACTACTTACTAGATCTCGTTCAAACCAATTTTCGTTGGAAGTTTGCATGGTAATGTATATCATATATTTTTTTTAGATTTTTCATTCTGTTATTTTAGAAGTTACAGGGGGGGGGGGGACGCACGATTATATTTGTTTGCACGCAACGTTTACGCCTCTAAACTGATGATGAAGTTGTATGGAGGGTACATTATCGGTTTTGTGTTAGTGGCCCCACTTCCCGGAGCGCTGGCTGGCGGAGAGCGGCGACGGCAGCCGCTGCACGCGCGCTAGGGATTGGGTCGGCGCGCTGCATTATGTGAGAGGTAATTCCATCAAAACAAATGAACATTTATCCGGAAAATCAATAAAAGACCAGACTTCACAAAAAATGCCATCATTTTATGATCTTCAACGGTACTTCCATTTCACCTACCTAATATCGTTCTAAAGGTGAAAATTTCGTTGTCTAAAGATAATAAGTATAAAATATACAAAAACCACTACAGGTGTTCTTAAAAAGTTAGAAGAGTTTCGTCAATTATTAGGATTCTTTTAGGATCTTAAGATCTTGGATTTAAGTCAGTTCACGTGTCTTCGACAAATTGAGGAACATACCTACTTATTCAAGGATATTTATTAAATATCTCCTCTTTTTTGAAGTCCCTCAATACAATCAAATTCTCACTCACATATAGTGGTATCTGCAGAGGTGCCAAGAGGGATAGACTGAAGGAAAAGGAAGTGAATCCAATTGAATAGCAGAATAAGAATAAGTCGAAACGGATCAAAATACGTCGGATTTTAATATGAATCCGATAGATTCGTTGAACATTATAGTCGTGAACGTTTTTTTATAATAAGTAACATGTGCAGGCGCGGCATGGTGGCGCGTGCGGACGGGGGCCCTCGTGTCCGCGCCGGCGCTGCTGGTGGGCGGGGAGGGCGGCGCGCCCGAGCTGGTGAGCTCCGCGCAGCACTGCGCCGCGCCCACGCTGCGGCTCGTGGCCAGCCCGCTGCCCGACGACCCGCAGCTGCCGAGGGTGCTCGCAGACTTCCTCAAACGTACGTACTGTGCGGCTCGGGGGCAGCCCGCAGGCAACCCTAAACTATTAATAAGTAGTTTCTACTAGTAGTAGTGACCAAATGTTGTATGTGGCAGCGGTGGAGAAGTTCCCGGGGAAGGAGCCGGTGCGCGCCGGGCTGGTGGGGCGCATGCTGAGCCGCGGCCGCGAGCTGACGGCGCGCCTGGCGCTGCCGGCGCAGGCCTGACCGCGTGTGGCCCGGCGCAGGCCTGACCGCGTGTGGCCCGGCGCAGGCCTGACCGCGTGTGGGCCGGCGCAGGCCTGACCGCGTGTGGGCCGACGCAGGCCTGACCGCGTGTGGGCCGGCGCAGGCCTGACCGCGTGTGGGCCGACGCAGGCCTGACCGCGTGTGGGCCGGCGCAGGCCTGACCGCGTGTGGGCCGGCGCAGGCCTGACCGCGTGTGGGCCGGCGCAGGCCTGACCGCGTGTGGGCCGGCGCAGGCCTGATCGCGTGTGGGCCGGCGCAGGCCTGACCGCGTGTGGGCCGGCGCAGGCCTGACCGCGTGTGGGCCGGCGCAGGCCTGACCGCGTGTGGGCCGGCGCAGGCCTGACCGCGTGTGGGCCGGCGCAGGCCTGACCGCGTGTGGGCCGGCGCAGGCCTGACCGCGTGTGGGCCGGCGCAGGCCTGACCGCGTGTGGGCCGGCGCAGGCCTGACCGCGTGTGGGCCGGCGCAGGCCTGACCGCGTGTGGCCCGGCGCAGGCCTGACCGCGTGTGGCCCGGCGCAGGCCTGACCGCGTGTGGCCCGGCGCAGGCCTGACCGCGTGTGGCCCGGCGCAGGCCTGACCGCGTGTGGCCCGGCGCAGGCCTGACCGCGTGTGGCCCGGCGCAGGCCTGACCGCGTGTGGCCCGCCCGGCGCAGGCCTGACCGCGTGTGGCCCGGCGCAGGCCTGACCGCGGGTCGCCTGGGAGGGACCTGCCGCGCGGGCCGTGCCGCATGAGCTCCCGGCCCGACCTTAAACTTATGTGTCCATCAAAACTTAAACTATTCACTAATAGTTTCATGATTTTGATATAGCTGTAACATTATTTTTGAACAGTTGGAAAAATCATGGCCCGAAGATGCGAGTGAAGAACTACTGACACCGTTTAGAGTAGGTTTTGCAACTGTCCAACAAGTACACGTTCATTCTCTAGTTCCTAATATTGGAATATCTATTGAAATGGTTATTTAGCATAATTTTTAGAATCGAATATCCTAAAGACCGAACATCGAAAATCAAAATGTCTAATGTACAAAATTCTTAAAGCTGGATGTCCTAATACACTTTTAATCGAACGATCTCATTTGCGAAAATCAGTATTCCTTTATACAAAATGCCTAATTAATGACAATACTTTGAAAGTCAAAATCTAGTGCTCAAAAGAGCTACGTTCAAAAAGTCTAATGATAATACTTTGAAAGTCAATATGTCCAGTGCTCAAAATGCAATGTAAAATGTTTCTTTTCAAAAAACATTTCCTTCACAACTTAACTAGACGGAGCCGTGGGGCTCCTATTTCTTCGGGCATCTGAAGCTACCTAACGAACCTAACCTACCTACCTACTGACGTAGTGACGTCCGTGAAAACATAATGGCGCATTTACATTCGCGTGCGAGTAGCGAGCCGAGCCACGAGACGCGTATGCAAACGGTGGGCTCGCGTCCGGAAAGATTTTTTGGAGACGAATCAAAGGGCTCGCGGGGGATGAGCGCTTGCTGTTTACATTCGCGTTCGGCTTTTCATTTGGTCACAAACCTTATACCGAGCGGCTTGTGTTTAATATTGATTAGCTCGAAGAGCTTAGGGGCTGTGGCCGATACATGTGACGAGCCACGAGCCGCGAATGTAAATCCGCGGTGACACTTTGTTCGTTAGGTAGCTTCAGATGCCCGAAGGGCAAACCGCTCAGAAAGTCTAGTTAAGTTATGAAAGAAATGTTTTTGGAAAAGAAATAGTCGTGATATTAAATAAAATAATCAATCTCGTATGTTAGACTCTTTAAACTAAGGTCAGTTAAACGTAAGACAATGTCGTTAGAAATTTCAAACTTAGGTCAACTGGACTTGGGGACAAAGGTCGTTAGTATTTTTGAGCACTAGCAGTATTGTATTTTAGACAAAATAGGTGGATTAACCGAAAGACATGCCTCTTTAGGAATTTCGGACTCAGGATATTTGAATTTAGAAAATATGCTACACAACAACATAACCATTGGAATAGATCTATATCTATGCAACAAGGCTCTTTGTAGGTGTGCGTGTGTACATTGATGAATGTTTTAATGGTTGATGTGTATCTAGAACATTAAGAAAGGCAGCTTGATTTTTTTATTTATTTTTTCTAATGAGCTTGGCTTTACATTGTTAATTGTTATGCTGATAGATTAGCAAAGTGCAATTTATCAAATGTCTATATTGCCAAAGATCTTCCATTTAAATAATTAATTTTAAAATCAAATAATTTATTTTTTACTTTTATACTGAATGATAATAAAACACGAAAACTCTTGCAAATGCATTTTTATTTCGCAATATGCCCACAAAAGCTAACCATTTATAAATTTTCACTATCAATAGATAAAGTTTCCGAAATGATGTAAACTCTGTCCGCGTCCCAGACCTGGTCATATTAAACAGAAGCCACACAAGTAGCTGCAAAACTAACTAAGCGGCTGAGACCCACTTCTTGCTTAATTAATACTTAAGTTATGCTCAGATTATTTTGAACACCTCGCCCGCTTAGTAAATTCTTGGGCTGAGTGTATAAAGTGTACATCATGTAAACTTATTTAACTACTTAGTTAAAAATTGTGTTTCTCCGTATAGAAAACTACAAAGTCAGTTCTGAGATCCAAACAATAATTGTATATATTATGGCAAGTAAATGTGTTTATGTGCCTAATGCCTATAATATGTGCAACATTTATTCACAAGTTCACAACCTTCAGCCTCGCGCGCCGACAGAGCCCGACCTGTTAAACCTCTACAAGCGCGGCCAGCGAGATATACCACCACGACCACACCCCACGACCGGCGACCTTGCAACATCTTGACGAGATCTTGGCATTTACACAATACTGAATGCGAAGCGTCTACCGGTAGGCTCGAGTAAAGTTTTCGAGGCAGAAGCTAAGTCGAGCCCACGCATTCGATACGGGTGCCAGTGCCGCCTTTCTACTTATTGTTTCAATACAAACAACGTGACAAATTCCTCGTAAAAAAAAGCTTTTTTTATAGGGCCGTTTTATTTACCACGTAAGAAGTCGTCGTACCTATATCTCGCTGGCTGCAGTTAAACGCCAACATAATTTTAGGCCCTAAAAGTACAACATCGATTTGAGGCACACTTCAGCTGCACAATACTTCCACTAACTTTCTTATGTTTACTAGTGCTAGCGGTACGCCAAAGACGCTGCAAATTGTGTCAAAAGCATGGAAGTCGGTACGATTGATCTTTAGGTCGTTTAAATCAATTTGACCCGTAGAACCAAAAGAAAATAAAAAATGCAGAGGAGTTATGACGTCATCTTTTTTTTATGAGAAAAACTTTTTTTTTGTTCTGAAACGTATCGTGTGTGGTAAATTAAATGAAAGGGCTTTATGAGTCGATCCTAAAAATATATCACATTAATACATTTCAGTATTGTTTAATGATTAGAATAAAAAAATACACCAAGTTTGGGTTCCTCCAGATACGATACGTTCAATTTCTTTTTTTTGCAAAATATACCTAATATTACATCTAACCCTAAGAAAAAAAAACACATTTTAAAAATATTTACATTTAATTACAAAGTGTGATCTATCAATTAAACATTTAAAAAGAAAGCATCAAATTATTATTTAGTAAAACTGGGGGACCCGCTTCTCTGCCAACGTGGAGCGGTGTCTATGTAAAAATTAACTGAACAACTCACATTTAACGTCCCCCCTTAAAGCTACATATAAAGGAACATGTAAACCAAGTTTCAATACTCTTATTTTATCCGAATCACATTATACTAGTTTTGAGCAATTCGACAGGGTATTATCACACTTTGTAATTATGAAAAATAAAAAATTAATGTGAATATTTTCTAAATCCCATACAAACAAAAAAAACACGTCATAACTCCTATCCTTTTGTGCTCTGTTTAGGTTCTACGGGTCAAATTGATTCAAATGGCCTAAAGATCAATCGTGCCGATTTCCATGCTTTTAACAAAATTTTCAGCATTTTGCTAAATTTAGGGGTGTACCGCTAGGACTATACTAAAAGTGTAACAATTACCATGAAACAATATCCAACCTAATGTTTTACAAGTTCCGTGTAGGTATATCCACATATGTGTATAAAAATGCCAATAGGTAGACTAGAGAAGTAGATAGAAGTAAGGCGGGACACACGCTCCGTCCGATACCGACGGTAGTCGTAGCGGGAGGTTGGCGCGGCTCGGACGGCAGCAAGCGGCTGTCCGACGACAACGACTGGCCACAAACAATGACTAAAGCAAAAGCAGCCGCGAACCAATGCCCTTGGTTCTTTGAACATTGGTATCATTTTTTTAAAGATCTTTCCATCTGATTATAGTGCTTTTCAAACAGCTTGGATACAGTGACAGATGTCATATCAATAAAATGTTGCAAGATTTTGCGTTTTAAGATTACAAATTGTATAAAGATGACATCTGCCACCGTACCCAAGCTGTTTAAAAAATATTATAAGTAATAGTGATAAATAATGATTAGAAACTTACACAAAAGAATACTTTTATATCTCTGACACAACCCAGAGCTACTCGTTAGTTTATCGTCTAAAATCTCTAAGAATGAATTTATGACACATCGCCACGCCCGTAGAACGTAAACGCGCAAGACGCTTTGAAATTATAAACCAAATCCCATAACGATATTACACCTTGTCATGTACGTAAACACAATATTTCACTTTTCATAAACATAACTTAATGAATGTTACATTTCTTCATATCTTAGTTATTGAATATTTTACGATAATAATTTAGAATGCAAACAGTTACTGTCTACGTCTTTTTTTTTTTTTTTAGTGTTGTGACCATGTCTGCTGTTCCGATTCATGTAATATTTCCGTAAGTCGATAAAAACCGATTATGTAGCAATATAAATATATTGTATTAATTATGGAAATATTATAATGTCATACATAATTAGTAGACAACAATTATTAATTTGAGAAGATTTGTGATACTAAATATATAGGCATATAACAAGAAAAAATCTGTTGTAGTAAAATAGATTCGAACAATTCGCTAAATTTGACACACGATATGTCTTAGCCCCATCACTAATTACGTCAATACTCAAGTGTCAAAAGTTCATTCTTAGAGATTTTATACTATAGGTTCAACAATCTCCGGCCTGTATTTTAATCACAAGTACATCGCGTACGTACAAAACCTAGTATGTACATACAAACCCAGTCACCCGTGGCCGAGCATCGGGAGCCTGCGCAGTCCGGCGCTGCCTCGTTCACACATACATCATAGATATGGAAGATTCGACCTTTAGAATAGGTTGCAAGGATAACATTCCAATACGTCGTTTGGCACATACTTAGGCTGGGTAAAAAACATCGTCAACGTCATAGTGTGGGCTCGTCGCGGCATGCCCCGAGTGGAAGGACTTGCTCGTTTGTTGAATATAGTACAGCGACATTGCGACATACACTAATGTCGCTGGCAATTTATTTCGGATACAAACAAGATCCGGGTTCCACTCGCGGATATGTCGCGACACTCGCTAGTAACCTTAGCAATAAATTAATTTACAATTACAAATGTACAACTTAGCCTAACATTATATAAAACTTATATTAATGGCACTATTTAAGTTAGCTCTTTTTGCAAAGTAGTAAATAAGATTAATTTTTCCCGAGCTCACCGTCATCATATCAATGTCACTACAACTTCGGCAAGATTTTCTTATATTGTGTAAATATACACAGCAGTTCTGTACCACGTCAGGCGTCGACGAGGCATGATGTCAGTCAGCCCGGAAGGTTGAAGCGTCGATTAAATAAAATCTATTATCAGTCCGCGTTTGTCATATTTACATCTACGACATGTCCTACTATTATAAACAAATAAAATAGGACGTAATAAAAATTAAGTATTAGAACAATTAAAACCTTGCGTCGGTCATAAAATAGTCAGTCGTCACACCAGCGTGCCCTCGAGGGTGGCGGTGCGGCCGGAGTCGGCGTCGCTGAGCCCGGCGCTGTCCGGGCGCAGCGTGACGTCGCTGTGCGCCGTGCAGTCCAGCGCGTCCGGCGCCGCGTCCGGCGCCGCGCCCGCCCGCCGCGCCGTGATCTGCGTGTACAGCTCGTCCAGCGAGCGAGCGAGCGACGCGCGGCTGTCGCGGCCCCCGTCCGCCTCGCTCCGCCAGCCGGGGTCGAAGTTCACGTACTGGCTCTCGGCGTGGCTGACGTCCTCGGCGCTGAAGCTGATGTCGCCGGCGCCGGGGCACATGGAGGAGGGCGAGGGCGCGTACAGCCCGTGGCTGCGGATGCTGACCTCCGACACCTGGTAGTTGGGGCAGTAGATGTCGCTCTCGTTCTCGCCGTGCGAGCTCGCGTTCGTGCTGCACGTCTCGAAGTCGTACGTTTTGAACTCTTTCGGGGCCTCGGGGTCCGGGAGGAGGCCGTCCGCCTCGCCGGAGCCGCGCCCCTCCCCGTCGGGCGGGGAGGCGGAGCGGGCGGCGTCGTCGCTGCGCATGGTGCCCTCCTCGGAGATGTCGTGCAGGGATTTGGTCGCGGGGTCGGGGTCGGCGCGGCGGCAGTCCACGTAGAGGCCGAAGGAGTCCGTGTCGGTGGTCTCGGCGGCGGCGCTGGGCTCGGGCGGCTCGGTGAGCTCGGTGGGCGAGGTGTCGAGCGTGCGGTCGGAGGCGGAGTGCGGCGCCAGCTCGCTGGCCGA
Organism: Cydia pomonella; assembly: GCF_033807575.1. Classification (NCBI taxonomy): domain Eukaryota; kingdom Metazoa; phylum Arthropoda; class Insecta; order Lepidoptera; family Tortricidae; genus Cydia; species Cydia pomonella. Next base: position 74,070 of record NC_084713.1, on the reverse strand, counting down.
GCTGTACTCGAGGCTGCACTGTTGCGAGACCGTGCGCGTGTCGGGCTCCCTGCCGACCACGTGGTGCGTGTGGGTGGGGACTCGCGTCTCGGGCACGTTGGTGTAGATGTTCATGACCTTGTCGTTGTCGGCCCACGACTTGCGGTCGGTGGAGTAGCTCTTGTAGTCGGCGTCCTCGTCGAGCAGGTTCGGGTTGTTGGCGTGCCGCGGCTCCTTTATCCCGTTGGGTCGTTCTACGTGTATGTTGGTGTTGTTGACTTTGGAGCCGGAGTTGATGATGTTGGCGACGCCGTAGGCCTCCCTCGAGGGTAGCGGGAGTGAAACGTGGGAGTCGTTGTCGAAGTCTCGCCTCATCGGTAACTCGAGGCAGTTTCGCTTCATGTTCTGCCGCTGCTTCTTGAAGAACTTCTTGGCGACGTTCATCTGGTTGGGGTTGTAGAAAGCCTCGGGGCCGACGCTGGCGGTTTCGGGGCACGTCAGCATGGAGTTGTTGGAGCGGTACTGCTGCCGGTGCAGCACGACCAAATTAATATTTGGAGATTTCCCGTTCGTGTTCTTTAGCACGTCTTTCTGCAGAGTCTGACCGTTCAGCTCGGCGCCCGCTTTGTAAATAGCGCTATTATTAGTTTTGGAATTAGTTCTGTTGGAACTCCTACTGCCGGATCTGGACCGGTTGTCATTAGGGATCGTCAGAGGGACGGGCGGCGCGCTCGGCGGTAAGTTTTGCCGATTGGAGTCGAACACGCTCCGGTTTCTACAGCACTGTTTGCTCTTCTGCAAGTAGCAGTGCATCATGGACCACTGCGCGCGCACGTCGCTCCGAGCTATGCCGTAGAAGAACAGCGTAAAAGTGCCCAACACCGTCGCGCAGATGGCGTACACTATGCTGCAAATGTCCTCTTGGTATGGAAGATAGGCGGGCAAAGGTCTGTATACGGCAACAGCGCCGCTACCCCAGGCGGCTAAATGCAGGCCGAGAACTATAGCCTGGGCGCGTAACTGTACTATAGGAGTATGCTCCGTGTCCTCCGTCTCAGACTCCGCCTCGGATTTGATACTCCGTCGCTCCGCCTCCGGCTGCGGCTCCCACAACTCTAAATCCACGTGCTCCGTCGCCTGCGTGCCTTCGGACAGTTGGACGTTTACATCACGAATGGTACACCTGATCAGCAGGAACAGGGCACTCAGGAATAGCAGTAATATACCCCCCGGCACGAGCAGAGCGGTCAAAGCGGCCGCCGTACTCAAGAAACATTGCGCGTAGCCCGCGTAGTCTTTCAAGTTGACCGCCCCGGATATCCCGCAAACTATCAGCGCGATGCCCCAGCCGGACAAGTACAGCCCGAGAACCGGTTTCCGGACCGGCGCGTCCGGCGGCTCGTCCGGCGGCGGCCGCTCGCGGCGCGTCACCCACTTGTACATGACGTGCGCCGACACGCACATCCAGAGGAGACAGCAGAGGGACAGGTAGTGTATGAGCAGGCCGAGCGCGCGGCAGAGGCGCACGTCCTCGGTCTGGTAGATGCCGAGCGTGTAGAGGAAGCACAGCGCGGCCTGCGCGAGCCAGGTGTTGAGCAGCGCGTGCTTGGCGCGGCGCGGCATGAGCAGCGCGGGGAAGGCGGCCGCGTACGTGGTGGCGGCGGCGGCCAGGCAGCCGCCCAGCACCAGCGAGCCCACGTACACGGCGGGGTGCGACACCTTGAAGCGCGCGCCGTGCGTGCGCGCGCCGTAGTACCCGCGCTCGGCGCGCGCCAGCAGCGCCACCACGCCCGGCGCCGGCAGCGCCACCACCCACGTGCAGCCCGACACGTGCAGCACCGCGCACTCTGCGGCACCACACGCACTCTTAGCCTCCTGAACCGTCGTGCGACGACGACGCAATAACAAACGTCTCTACATGCTTACTACGATGTACGCCCCGTTTTTTAATTATTGCGATGAAAAATATTTTCCATTGCGACAAGTCCAATTAACGAATATTAGCATTTGTGTACGAGCGCCGAGGGCCGCGCGGGGGGGGGGGGGGGGGGGGGGGGGTGTGCGGGACGCAGCGACGAGAGCGCGGCGCTCGGCCCCGGCCGACGAGCACGCGAGTCACCTCTGGAGCGCGCGCGCGCCGCTCAGAGTCAATTTTCTATAATTTCTTCTTTTTTTTAAATTGAGAAACAAACAGTCTTAAAATAAACATATGAGCAACTTACAAGGAAGGGTACCCAACTGTCCGACTCCGATTTGATTCATTTTGATATATGTTATAGAGTAGTCTAAAATAACGGACACGTATTTTTTTTTAGCTGCCCAAACTCAACCTGTTAGGAGAAAATGGCCTTCAAAGTACTAAAAAGTTACTAAATCTTCTAACTCCTATAGAAAGTGATGCTCAAGCAACTTGCATATATACTCAAACCAGCCATTAACTAGCAAGTTGCTTGAGCATCACTTTCTATAGGAGTTAGCCGCCGCCGCCGCCGCCGTTATTTTAGACTACTCTATAACATATATCAAAATGAATCAAATCGGAGTCGGACAGTTGGGTACCCTTCCTTGTTAGCTCAGGGCTTGTGCACAAATCACGCGAGGTTTTTTCGGCTACTTTTTGAGAGAACTGAGAAAATACTTGAATCCCAGGTACCTACTATCAGGTTGCTGAAACTATTAACCGTTATTTTAGAAAAGAATATACTGTTATTTTAAAGAGGCCTAATGAATTTCAAATTGTGAACTTCGTAATAAATTTGTCAAAGTACTGCTGGAGTTCTCATTGTCCGCCTGGACATTTGGACAGAAATGACATCGATTGGTATAATTTTTTTATTTTATAGATATCGTATATCATGAGAAACATACATTTTTAGATATATTGAAATCCCATCAAAAACATTTTCATGTAAAATGTCGCCAAGACGAAACCATAAGGCTCGCACTGTCAAAAAGTTATCAGATCTCATGTCACGTAGAGCCAAGCTTCTAACTCCAAGTCAAAATGGCTTGGCCGTTTCGCTACCGTCACAAGGGCGTTAGATGTAAAATGTATTCACTGTTCATTACTTTTCTGTTATACAATAGTTCTTGTAATAACGAAACGGCCAAGCCATATACTTTGTCTAAGGTGTAGAGTTTGTGAAGGCTTGTAGAGTTAAAAACTTGGCTCTACATGCATTTTTGACAGTTCGAGCCTTATGGTCTCGTCTTGGCTACATTTTACATGAGTATGTTTTTGATGATTTTTTTTTTCAAAATCTACAAATGCTAATATTCATTAAATGATAAGACAGCGGAGGTTTAAAACCTAGGATGCGACAAGTGAAGCCACGTGTATATACAGGTAAGCTAGAGGAAGCGGCCTCACCGGTAGAGTTGTGCTGCCACCTCTTGGTGGCGGGGTCCCACAGCGCGCAGCGCGCCGCCGCGCCGCAGCCCGCCGCGCGCAGCGTGAAGATCATATACAGGTAAGCTAGAGGAAGCGGCCTCACCGGTAGAGTTGTGCTGCCACCTCTTGGTGGCGGGGTCCCACAGCGCGCAGCGCGCCGCCGCGCCGCAGCCCGCCGCGCGCAGCGTGAAGATCATATACAGGTAAGCTAGAGGAAGCGGCCTCACCGGTAGAGTTGTGCTGCCACCTCTTGGTGGCGGGGTCCCACAGCGCGCAGCGCGCCGCCGCGCCGCAGCCCGCCGCGCGCAGCGTGAAGATCATATACAGGTAAGCTAGAGGAAGCGGCCTCACCGGTAGAGTTGTGCTGCCACCTCTTGGTGGCGGGGTCCCACAGCGCGCAGCGCGCCGCCGCGCCGCAGCCCGCCGCGCGCAGCGTGAAGATCATATACAGGTAAGCTAGAGGAAGCGGCCTCACCGGTAGAGTTGTGCTGCCACCTCTTGGTGGCGGGGTCCCACAGCGCGCAGCGCGCCGCCGCGCCGCAGCCCGCCGCGCGCAGCGTGAAGATCATATACAGGTAAGCTAGAGGAAGCGGCCTCACCGGTAGAGTTGTGCTGCCACCTCTTGGTGGCGGGGTCCCACAGCGCGCAGCGCGCCGCCGCGCCGCAGCCCGCCGCGCGCAGCGTGAAGATCATATACAGGTAAGCTAGAGGAAGCGGCCTCACCGGTAGAGTTGTGCTGCCACCTCTTGGTGGCGGGGTCCCACAGCGCGCAGCGCGCCGCCGCGCCGCAGCCCGCCGCGCGCAGCGTGAAGATCATATACAGGTAAGCTAGAGGAAGCGGCCTCACCGGTAGAGTTGTGCTGCCACCTCTTGGTGGCGGGGTCCCACAGCGCGCAGCGCGCCGCCGCGCCGCAGCCCGCCGCGCGCAGCGTGAAGATCATATACAGGTAAGCTAGAGGAAGCGGCCTCACCGGTAGAGTTGTGCTGCCACCTCTTGGTGGCGGGGTCCCACAGCGCGCAGCGCGCCGCCGCGCCGCAGCCCGCCGCGCGCAGCGTGAAGATCACCGGCTCGATCAGCGCGCTCGACAGGCTGCCGTTGTCTGCCAATTGACCATTTATTGTAAAAATAAATATTCTTCCAATAATTCCCATGTTAGCCCTCATAATATTCATTCTTTGAATTATGTCAAGTATACATACTTCATAACATATATGACGAGAAACTTAAAACCCGAAAATACTATTTGAAAACTAATGCAAAAGTTAAAAAAAAATAAGACTGCTACATTTACTTATAACAAAAAAATTCGTAAACTTGAATATTTTTAGCTCCAAAGGGGAGGGACTTTTGACAGTGCGAGTCTTATGGTTTCGTCTTGGCAACATTTTACATGAAAATGTTTTGATGGGATATTTGTGACCGTCCATGAGAAAAGAGTCCCTATGGCAGTTTCTAGTTACGGACATAGACGTTTTTGTAAAATGCTTCAAAATGATCGTTGTTGTATGCAAAATAGTAAAGTATACAGATACACGTGTATTTGTAGCTCAGTTTCACTATAGTGTACGTTGAGTATTTCTATATTAAAATTGGGTTCAAAGTTTAGTAGAAAAGGGTGTTGAATCTGTTGATAAAAATTGTTTACTTAGTAAAATGTAGTTGTAACTGTTTCCTATAAGCATGTTTAATTTATATACATAGGTATACTTTATTTTACGGGTAGGTACAAAAAATTTTCGCTGACGTCAATTCTCACTTGACGTCTTTTTTTACCACCGCTATCACCGTCTCTCTCCTACACGCGATTGTGTATTCTTAATTACTGTAACCATAAATCAGTATATTAATTTTGTAGTCCTAGTTGTTCCCCAACTTTTTGTCTTTGTCACATAGTTTAGTTTCAGACAGTATTGAACTTACGGAATGGTACTTCGTACTAGCCAAGTACCATTTCGTAAGTTTCGGCTCAGCCAAAAGGTTTGCCGATATTTGGCAAACCGAAACTACGGCCGAAACATTATTTTTTGGCCGAAAATGGCCGAAACCGAACCTTCGGTCGGACATAAGTTCGCTTCCGGGATAACTCAGTACTGAGTGAATCATTTAACAACTTTTATGAAAATTATTCTTATGATCATTTAAATTTGTATTATTCAAGATTGTGAGTAAAGTTATGATAACACTTTTTCTTCGGTATTATGTTTTAATAAAAGATTAGTCAATAAATAGTGTTAATATTGTGCTATACTGTAATTATCAATAATTTTTGCCTGTGATTGGCCATAAGGACCCTTTTCCCAAATGTATGGGAGTGAATTTGTGATTTTTATGTAACTCAAATCGTTTATAACTAGAAAAATAAAGCTCGTAGAATAATGATAACGCTTTTGTGATACTTCTACAGCCTCATTAAATATCATTAAGAAGTCACTGTACAAAAATTGTTATGTATAACAGGAAGATGAAAAATATAATAATTATGACATTTTAATTTAAAAAACAGTATTTTATAAACCTTGTGGTTTTATTTCTATCCTAGGATGTGAATTCCAATATATCCAAATATATACTTTGGTTCAAACTACAACATATTAAAGAAGAGTCCGAAAATTAATTTTTTCTTAATTTCGTTGTTATAATATAAGCGACTTGCTCTAATCAAAGGCAGATTTTTCGCGACCAGGAAGTCAAATTAAATAAACCATAACTTAATTTCAAAGAATATTAATTATTCTTGAGATACGTAATCAATCATCATCTATATAACTTCCAATGGGAACATACTTAAAATTAGTTTCAAACTTCTTTTAACGATTTCTCAAAAGTGCAATTTTAACATGTGTCGGTTTGATGTTTTTTTTTTTAAACATGGTAGGGTCATGATTATTTTTGTGTTAGATAGCTCATTTAACGTAGATTTAGGATCTATACTTAATTCAATACCTACCATAAGGACCCTTTAAGCATAGACGGCCTAATTTTTATTCGTGAACACAGTTAATAAAAAGTTTAATAACTAATAACATTACAGAAGACAGTTTACATAAAACAAAAATCTGGAAAGAGTAAAGTGCCACGAACTGGCGCTCATCTCAGCATGTTGCTGGCGACTTCCAGGGCTGATCTTCCGATGAGGCCATCAAATGAGCAGAATCACAACAGGCAATAAGAAAAGAGATATAAAATTACATAGAGTTCGGAAAGAGAAGAGTCGTGGGGAAGACGGAAACTAACATTATCAATTTTATATGGCAATCAAACCTTTGACATCTATCTTGTAAAAAGTAAACAAACTTGTGTCGTTTATATGTCATTCTCAGGGCCCGTACATTTCATGCCGCTAGCAGAAAAATGACGTCACGCTACATAGAGTATGATTCCAATTACTTTGCTATGAATTGGCACAGGCGTTAGGTTCCTGATACCTGAGACAAGGATCCCTTTATTAAGTCGTAGCTAAAAGCCGGAACGAAGATGTCAAGTATCGTGATCTTTAGTGTCGTACTATATTTACGTGACAGTGTTGTCAACATAGCAAAAACCATAAAATATCACTGGCACGCCCTCAACTCCTACGACTCTTCTCTTTCTGCACAGACTCTACAGTGGACAAATGGTAAAATAAGAAAAGTTATAGAAGAAAAAGAACATAAAGACATACATAACACAAAATTAAATTAAAATTACGTTGATAAATCGTGTACGATACTGTATCGGTCCGGTCCAACCATACATTGGCCTAGCATTAGCAGCTGCGTAGTCAACTAGCGCCAGCGGCAGCTACTCGTACGCGAACTAAAAGGCTATGTCAGACCAGGCCGCTCCAATATCTATCATGAAGACTATAAATAAATCTTACAAAACTTGACTATTATTAACAATACACCAGAGGAAGAGAGCATAAATGACACTCAAATAAAGGTTGGCGTATCAGAACTTATGTACCATTGCAATGCAGAAGGAACAAAAACCTTGTGATGTGGTGTGGTGTGTGGTGTGTGGTGGTGGTGGTAAAAATATTTACTAGAGGCAGCTCGTATCGACTTTGCAGGTTTTCTGGTTAAGTAGGTGGTAGAGCAAATTATGTTTAAGCCTTGACTTAAAACTATAAATATTACCTTACTAGCGATGGAATGTTGTTCCAACATTTAGACGCAACATGACGAAAAGTTTCCCGGAAAGCAGCTGAGGCGTGACGCGGCTTCAACAATGAAATCCCACAATTACGGCGGTCTCGGGCCTTTTTTTTGGGTTTTATACTTCAGTACACCAAAGAGCAAACAAGCTAAGTGAAATTTACGATGATGTTCCATTTTGAGAATCTTAGGGCTATTTAGAACCGGAGTTGCGTGAGCTCTCAACAGAATAATATAACAGAAACGAGCACAGGTATTTTGAACACGTTGTACGAGTCTTTTTTTTTATCAAGAAGTTTAGGACCAAACACTGCATCTACATAATTCAAATTTGACAGGACAAGTTATTCAACAATTGACAGGGCAGGTTTTCACTTAAATATGGCCGAATTTATATAAAACCTTAAGTTTGTAAAAGCAACTCCTAATTGCCTTAGCAGTATGCTTCTCATAATATAGGTACATGCCGTACATGGTGTTTTTTTTACACTCGGTTTAATTCGGGGTATGACTGACATTAAAGGAAACTGAATGAGCCATCAGTAAATTTTCAAAAACTTTTTTAATTTAATTTGTTTTCATCAAAAGTAATAAAAAGTTTAAGAGCTTTGTTGTAACACGGGCATTATATTTAAATCCACCAAACAATTGAAACTGACATATCAATGACATTGTATGTACAAACTCATACAAAACACTAATCAATATGTAAACAGGCCCTAATGCAAGTGTACACGCTCGTAGGATCTTATCAGATAAAAATTCTTATCTTCTAACTTTCGGGGGCCGTTGCGAATACACTTCGACCCATTTTTTGTGTAGTTAGGGAGCCCTAAGGAAAGATCCGTCAACTACTCAAGAGCTTTTTTGACCGTCTCCATGTGCCGGATGATGAAGTTTATGGGTAGCCTTTAAATTCCTTTGGTTCCAAATAGCCTGCTCCAAAGTCCTTCATTCTTTGTCTGGCGAGGGCATGACATTTACACATTAGGTGTTTTACTGTCTCTTCCTCTTCGCCACACATTCGACAATCAGTGTTGTCGGAGTGTCCCATCCTGGCCAAAACTCCTTTGACCCCGTAATGGCCCGTAAACTCCCCTGTTATGATTTGGAGTTGTCTCCTGCTAAGTTTCCATAGCTTTTTGCTCCAAACGGAGTCTACTCCTTGTATGAAGAGCTTTGAGTGCTTTCTATCCGTCAGACTGTCCCATTCTTTTTGGTTTCTGGTCTTTGATAGCCGTTATAATGATTCCCTGTGAGAGCCCCACGAATGGTTCCGGACCTATATGGTTACTTACAGATCCGGCTCTAACAAGTTCATCTGCATTTTCATTGCCTATGAATCCCTCGTGCCCTGGGATCCATATCAGTTGCACTTTGTTTTGTCTTCCAAGCTTGTTCAGAGCTTGGACGCCATTGTATACCAGTCTAGAGTCCTCTCTGGGCGCCGTGAGCGCTTTGAGTGCAGCCTGACTGTCGCTGAGTTATATAGATATTCTTGATAACCCTTGGGTTGCCTAACTATATTCTCATGCACACAGATAATTATAGCGTATGTCTCGGCCTGGAAGACAGTAGCGTAATTACCCATGCTTATGCTACTACTAAAGTCATTTGCATAAATGCCTGCCCCCGTACCATATCGTTTTCATCAGAGATTGGTGCTTCAAGACCTTCGGTCCATTCAGCCCTTGTTGGAATTTTAACTTTAAAATTCTTACGGAACACAAACTTGGGTTGCATCTTATCGCAGCCCATATTCGTTATCCTTTCCATGAAATTGTCACATTCCAGGTTTGTGTGTTTAGTCTTTGGTTTGCTATCGCTCCATAGCCCTGTTAAAGCCAGCCTGTGTAGCGATTTCCGCACATAAAAATGAATCATTAATTACCTCCAAAATGCAGTTAATTAGAATACCAGTTTCTATGAGAAAGTAATTTAATTTTGAAGGCCTGTCTGGCCTAGTGGGTAATAGTGACCCTACTTATGAAGCCGATGGTTCCGGGTTTAAATCCTGGTAAGGGCATTCAGCTTCGTAGGCAGGGTCACTACCCACAAGGCCAAACCGGGTCGAGTTTTATTTATTTTTATACCAAATCATCATTTCTGCATTTCAAAATTATGCAATTTAAATTATGAAAAAAAAGCGGCCAATTGCGAGTCGGACTCGCCCATGAAGGGTTCCGTACCATTTATGACGTATTAAAAAAACTACTTACTAGATCTGGTTCAAACCAATTTTCGGTGGAAGTTTGCATGGTAATGTATATCATATATTTTTTTTACATTTTTCATTCTGTTATTTTAGAAGTTATAGGGGGGGGGGGGGACACATTTTTTCACTTTGGAAGTGTCTCTCGCGCAAACTATTCAGTTTAGAAAAAAAATATATTAGAAACCTAAATATCATTTTTGATGACCTATCCCTAGATACCTGACACGTATGGGTTTGAGGAAAAAAAAAATTTTTTTTAATTTTTATGACGTATTAAAAAAAACTACTTACTAGATCTCGTTCGAACCAATTTTCGGTGGAAGTTTGCATGGCAATGTATATCATATATTTTTTTTAGATTTTTCATTCTGTTATTTTAGAAGTTACGGGGGGGGGGGGGGGGGGGGGGGGGACACACACACACACACTTTTTACCACTTTGGAAGTGTCTCTCGCGCAAACTATTCAGTTTAGAAAAAAATGATATTAGAAACCTCGATATCATTTTTAAAGACCTATTCATAGATACCCCACACGTATGGGTTTGATGAAAAAAGATTTTTTGAGTTTCAGTTCTAAGTATTCTATTTTTGTGTAAACATCATAATGCGGTTCATAGAATACATCTACTTACCAAGTTTGAACAGTATAGCTTTTATAGTTTCGGAAAAAAGTGGCTGTGACAGAATCGGACAGACAGACGGACATGACGAATCTATAAGGGTTCCGTTTTTTGCCATTTGGCTACGGAACCCTAAAAATGAAATGAAGTTATTATTAAAAACATTACCCAATTACACCCCATTTATTCGTTCCTGAGTCAAAGGGGGGTTCGCTATGTATTTAAGTATTTATAAATATTATATACTGAGACAACGATATATATATAATATATATCGTTGTCTCAGTACCCTCAACACAACACAAGCCTTATTGAGCTTAATGTGGGACTTAGTAAATTTGTGTAATAAAGCCTATAATATTTATTTATTTGATTTAAGCTAAGAAATTACGCAGCTCCACGGACACGGGCATTCCATTCATGTCCTGGCGCTTGGTGCTGCGGCCGCAGTACTCCTGGAGGAGGAGGGGGAACAGTACTCACGCAGCTGCACGGACACCACGGGCGAGGTGATCTCCATGTCCATTTCCTGGCGCTCGGTGCTCCGGCCGCAGTAGTCCTGGGGGAGGAGGGGGAACAGTACTCACGCAGCTGCACGGACACCACGGGCGAGGTGATCTCCATGTCCATGTCCTGGCGCTCGGTGCTCCGGCCGCAGTAGTCCTGGGGGAGGAGGGGGAACAGTACTCACGCAGCTGCACGGACACCACGGGCGAGGTGATCTCCATGTCCATGTCCTGGCGCTCGGTGCTCCGGCCGCAGTAGTCCTGGGGGAGGAGGGGGAACAGTACTCACGCAGCTGCACGGACACCACGGGCGAGGTGATCTCCATGTCCATGTCCTGGCGCTCGGTGCTCCGGCCGCAGTAGTCCTGGGGGAGGAGGGGGAACAGTACTCACGCAGCTGCACGGACACCACGGGCGAGGTGATCTCCATGTCCATGTCCTGGCGCTCGGTGCTCCGGCCGCAGTAGTCCTGGGGGAGGAGGGGGAACAGTACTCACGCAGCTGCACGGACACCACGGGCGAGGTGATCTCCATGTCCATGTCCTGGCGCTCGGTGCTCCGGCCGCAGTAGTCCTGGGGGAGGAGGGGGAACAGTACTCACGCAGCTGCACGGACACCACGGGCGAGGTGATCTCCATGTTCATGTCCTGGCGCTTGGTGCTGCGGCCATAGTAGTCCTTGGCCCGGTGCTCGTCGCTGGGTTCATCCTCTGGGAGCAGCGGGAACAGCGCCGCGTCGAGGAACACGGACACCACCAGCGACGCCGCCGAGCCGCGCGCCAGCGCGAACTGAAGCGACGCGGGGATCTGCAACGACATATCGACATATGCAAAACAGATATTAATGGAAAGAGGTAAAAACAAAGAGGGAAACAGATACCATGATGCGTCAATGAGAAATTTAAGCAAGTTGGTGAAGGTTCGCACACTTACCCGACAAGTTTTTTTTTTACTTTGCGTTAAGACAAGGGTCTTGCAAATATCTGCAGCCCGGAGCCTCGCAATTAATAAGAACGTCGCTGTATCTTTCGTTTTAGAAGTACGTAGGTAGTGGTCATATTTTAACAGGCTGACCTGCACGCTGGCGTGGATGAGCGCGTCCTGGAAGGTCAGCATGCGGGCGACGGTGCGGTTGGTGGTGGTGCAGTGCAGGCGCGGAGTGGAACCCGCGCCCTGTGGACTGACCTGCACGCTGGCGTGGATGAGCGCGTCCTGGAAGGTCAGCATGCGGGCGACGGTGCGGTTGGTGGTGGTGCAGTGCAGGCGCGGAGTGGAACCCGCGCCCTGTGGACTGACCTGCACGCTGGCGTGGATGAGCGCGTCGTGGAAGGTCAGCATGCGGGCGACGGTGCGGTTGGTGGTGGTGCAGTGCAGGCGCGGAGTGGAACCCGCGGCCGCGCTGTACCAGGCGCAGGTCGCTCCGCCGAACCCCGCGCGCACCGGGAAACTCTCCACTGCGAGGTTGCTCTGCAAATGACACGAGTAAACATAAAATCAGATCGTTTTAGGAAACGATAAGGTAGGCTTTATCGTGATTTTCGGAAATGATCCCTTTGAATAAAATAAAATGTTTGTGACGATTTTTTTTTATCGTTTCAACCCTATAGTGTGGGGTGTCGTTGGATAGGTCTTTCAAAATAAAAAGGGGTCTTTTAACAACAGTTTTTAATCTTTGGAATGAGTGAGAAGTCATGATGTGACTCGGAAATAATCACTTAGAAAAAAAAAGGTTTTTCCTTCTAACTCTTGAACCATCAGTACAAAAAATATGAAAAAATCATGAAAATAGAGCTTAAAAAACTCATTCAAATAAAATTAAAAGAAATTTGATCAGTTAAGCCGTTTATGAGTTATCGCTAACAGCTTTCCCTTCTTAATTTATTTACAAGCCCGGCCACCCTTATTCGAGACCGGGTTTTTGCAGGCAACTCTATTTCACTGTATTCGTAATAAAATTACCATCATTTTGATATATACTAACTCAAGCGTCAGGCAACAATTATCGATATAAACTCACCGGTTCAAAGTTTTTAAACACGGCAACCATATAATAGTGTTCAGAAAAAGATAGGCAAACTAATTGATTCATGTTGTACAAGTTGTAACTTAGTTCGTTCGTCAGGCAAGTCGGTGAAATACGAAGATTATTTTGTCTTAATTAATTAAATAATAGCCTTGCCCATATTTTTAGGCAACTCTGTTGTACTTCAGTACCATATTTTTTTCATAAAATGTAAGTTTCATCCGTCAGGCAGATCGGTGAAGGTTAGCCATATATAAGGTAAGTAACGTAACTTAGATGATGATGGCGGCGCGCTTCTGTGCAAGACCAAAGGTCGAGCTATATAAGGTCGAATTTGCAAATGTGTACGAGGCCGAAGGCCAAGATCCGCAATCCGCATAAAGCCGAAAGCCTGGAGTTTCCAAATCTTCCGATCGTGGCGCGTTTCTAAGCCCGCTGAAGCTGCAGAAGAGCAGAGCTTGCTTGGGCAGATCTTCGCCTGGCCACCTGTGCACACGTAGGTACCTTCTGCTTGTTGTTGTGTCTGGGCGCCAGTAGTTCCGCGGCGCGCACGAGTTCCGTGCAAGCGCCATGCTTATCCTCAGCGGCGGCCATCACCGAGGGCGTCACGTTCATAACGGCGCTGATCACGTCCAACAAGGCTGAACCTGAACACACACTACTTAGTAAATGAAACCAGAGAAAAGGTTTGTTGCTATGAAAGGAAACTTTGAAAACGAAAAGAATGCTTAGTTGTAACTTTATTTAAAGCAAGACCAACAAAACGACATCGTGTCTAATTTACATGGCGATGGCTGTCGCTGCGTGACTCGTAGTTCGCGGTACAAGGAAGCCGTCGGTAGGTATGTACCTTTAAAAGATAGCAATATGGACAACCAACGCCATTTTATTTGAGAGTCGAAATGTTTAGTGACAGTCTGGAGGAAACCGACCTTTTTAGGGTTCCGTAGCCAAATGGCAAAAAACGGAACCCTTATGGATTCGTCATGTCTGTCTGTCTATCCGTCCGTATGTCACAGCCACTTTTTTCCGAAACTCTCTAAGAACTATACTTTTGAAACTTAGTAAGTAGATGTATTCTGTGAACCGCATTAAGATTTTCACACAAGAATAGAAAAAAAAACAATACATTTTGGGGGTTCCATGGACTTAGAAACTGAAACTCAAAAAAAATTATTTCATCAAACCCGTATCACGTATGTGTGGGGTGTCTATGGATAGGTCTTCAAAAATGATATTGAGGTTTCTGATATATTTTTTTCTAAACTGAATAGTTTGCACGACATACACTTCCAAAGTGGTAAAATGTGTTCTATTCGTTGCATGTCTAATATTTATTCACATCTTGAGTCCTATGGGACCGATCGGTGCGTGTGCGGTGTCGTTTGAAAGAATACTAAACGTACTATTATTGTATGTTAATAACCGTAGTTATAAACTGTAGTCATTTACAAAACATTTGTTTTTTTTTTTACCGTGCATGGCATAGTCTATAGTCTAACAGGGACATGACCATGAATGGCATAAGTAACGATAAAAAACCGGCCTAGTGCGAGTCGGACTCGCACACGAAGGGTTCCGTACCATTATTTATAAAAAAACGGCAAAAAAATTATGTTTGCTGTATGGGAGCCCCCCTTAAATATTTATTTTATTCTGTTTTTAGTATTTGTTGTTATAGCGGCAACAGAAATACATAATTTGTAGAAATTTTAACTGGGTACGGAACCCCAAAAATCAAGCTCAATAAATTATAACTTTATCGCAATTAATGTTATTACAAAATATACGGGACATTCCATTAGCTTTCCAAAAATATAAGTTGTATATAGTACGGGCGGGGACCGTACGATGTACTTCTTCTTCTTCGTCGTTCCCTCAACTGAGGATGTAGTAATCAGAGTGTATATATTACGATAATATACATACGTATAACCAGAGATTAGTAAATAATAAGAACTGTTTTGTTTTTGTCCATGAGTCTAAAACAACAGATGTTGAATGTCGATTTACCCTCGCGGAGTGTGGTTTAAAAGACATTAGGAAGTGGCTCGATAACAATCTACTCACGCTCAATGTAGCGAAATCTAATTTCCTTGCCTTCGCTAAAACATCTGCGTCTACAGCTTCTTCTGACAGTAATCTAGCCTTACACGATAATAATTGTCGCAACCTTGTCAATGGTGCTTGTACGTGTGATACTGTAGCAAGAGCTGTAAGTGTCAAATACTTGGGTCTGATAATTGACGATAAACTGTCATTCAAACAACACATTTCTACACTATGTGGTAGAGTAAGAAAATGCATTTACGTAATGAAAAAACTTCGCCGCTGCTCCTCTGAGCAAGTGCTTCGCATTGTATACTTTGCGCTCTGTCAATCAATTCTTCAATACGGTTTGATAGTTTGGGGTAACTCGACAAAAAGTACTCTTTTGCTGCTGGTGAGAGCGCAGCGTGCAGTCATCAAGGTGATATTCAGTAAAACTCGCCTTTTCCCTACGGACGCCCTTTATCGCGAGACAAATCTTCTGAGCGTAAGACGGTTATTTATATTTAAAGCAGTATCTAGAGCTCATTCCATAGTAATAAACTTACACAATTATCCTCAACTTCTTGCTAAAAGAAAATTCAGAGTCCCTCTATCAAATCACAAATCAACCCTTGGTAAGCGTTCACCAGACTATATACATCTAAGTATTTATAATAATATATGTAAAGTTCTTGAATTACAAAATTGCACATTAGGAAAAATATAATCATTCGTAAAAAAGTGGCTTGTGTCTGTAACTTATCAGGACGCGGAGGCCCTTCTTCACACCAGTTGATCCACAGGTACTAACTCTCTCACATACACACACAATCACACATACATATATACACACACACACACACACACACACACACATACACACACACACACTCATACACTATATAAGTTGCATTTTTTTTAAGCTATTAGTTTATGAATGAATGAATGAATGAATGAAATACTTTATTGCGATAAAAATGGTAGACATAAGATGGTAGGTACATTATTGTTGAGTAGCAATACATGTTTATCCACAAAAAGGCATGCAAATATATTTTTACTCCTAAAATAAATATTAATGTGAAATGACATGCTATAAGAATAGTACATGTCTAGCGACAAATGTCATAGTCATTTATTCATAATAGTAGAAATATAAATAATATTCTAATAATTTATGTAATTGTTTGTTGTTTTTAGAAATTGTATAGTTAATGGTATTTTGTCAAGTATAAGTATAGCATATTAATCTTAATGTTAAACTTGCTTTGCGCTCCAGGGCCCCAAGATACAGGCTTAGCCTAGTTTGGGTTCCACCAGATATTTCTTATATGGAAAAATTGTTACTGGTAAACAATAAAAAGATTTTGATTTTGATTTTTTTGATTTTTGAAAACTGCTTGAGATTAATTATTTGCATGAATAAACTGAAATAAAACAATAAAATTGATATGGATAAGTGGATTAAAAAAAAAACAATTCATGATAGATGGTCATGGCGGTCGGTACGCGAGCGCCGGCAACGCGACGCGGGTTTCAATGCAGACAACAATAATATTAATAATTTTCAATATAATTTCGTTACCCGGCTATTATCATTTCTAACTTTTGATGTTGTTTTATGAGTTTATCTTATAATATACAATTTAATTCATGTTCCTAGCTTTATTATTTTAGGAGATATTCTAGTTTTTCGTACTGACCCGTATTATTTGCCCCCGAGCGTATATGTACAATTTGCGGTAAAAAATATAATGTAACCCTTTTTTCACCAAAAAAATTAGGAACATTCGGAAGACACACATTCATTTTTAATCATGTGAGCCCCTCGTACTAGATATGGTGAGTTGAATTGTAATCATTCCTGGCCCAAATGATTCTTGTTTAGCTTTGGTTTCATTTCACCTAAACAACATAATGCCATTGTATTTATATCTCCTAAATTTCATAACAACTCAGTCCCAAATTGCCTAAATATCAAATTGTTTCCTCAAAATGGCCGAATGTCATAATGACTTAACGCTGGAAGGCTGGAGGTCAGCCCTAGAAAAAGCGGGATTAAGAATAAGCAGAGAGAAAACTGAATATATGCACTGCAAGTTTGCCAACAGTAACTCCCAACATACTTTACACCTGCAAAATACTGCGCTTAAAACCGAACAAAACTTTAAGTACCTAGGCAGTGTAATAACCAATGACGGTTACATTGACAACGACGTAGTGCATCGTAAAAGTACGGGCTGGCAAAAGTGGAGGGAGCTTACAGGAGTACTCTGTGACCCGAGGATGCCCATCCGCATAAAGGGCAAAGTGTACAAAACTGCTGTCAGACCAGCAATGTTATATGGTGCAGAATGTTGGCCTCTCAAGAAGCAACAATCCGACCAACTTCACGTCGCTGAAATGCGAATGCTTAGGTGGTCTGCAGGAGTGACACTCATGGACAAAGTACCGAACCGTTACATCAGAGGCTCGTTCAAAATAAGACCCATACAGGACAAGCTAACAGAAACACGACTCCGATGGTATGGGCATGTCATGAGAAGGCCAGAGGACCACATGACTAGAAAGGTGCTCGAATGTATGAAAGAACCGAAAAAGAGTGGACGACCCCGACTTACATGGATTTCCGTAGTTAAGAAAGACCTAGAGAATAAGAATATAGACCCAACGACGACCCGGAACAGATATAACTGGAGAAAATTGATTAGGAGAGCCAACCCCAAATAAAAATTGGATAAGGCCAGAAGAAGAAGAAGAGTATAATACGTATTCTGGAGACAACGAGGAACACATCCATACCAGTTTTAGGTATTTAGAGGAGATGTCCACGAAAATGGTGAAGGAGACGAGTTTTGGTTAATTTTCCTATAGTCTAACAGAGACGATGTTTGTTTATATTATTATAATTTCGTCACTTTGGTTTAGTTTGCCAGGTACCACTTACAGTATAGCATCGCATGAAAACTTACCCAGGTCTGGCTCGTCGTCGACGTAGTGCATGTAGTTGTCGACGGCGCGCGCCACAAACATCACGTCGTCCGGGTCGTCCACCAGCGCCAGCGGGTACGTGTTCTCCCTAATCAGCGCTGCCAGCCGCTCCGTCGCGTTCACGGCCGAGTACTGCACCAGGCCCAGGTCCAGCAGTGCAAACTGCTGAAGGAGTTTGGTGACGTTGCTGATATACGCGCACTGAGATGTGTTAGCGTTCAACCACGCACCCTCGGCCCCGCACGGCCGAGTGGCCACGCCCGCGCCGGCCCGGCACGGGACCTCCGCCGTGTGGTTCAACAACACTTGCGGCCACGAATATAAACCCTTATTGTCCACGCTCACGTCGGTGGCACAATAACGCGTAGCGTTCGATAACACCGTCACTCTGATAGTCCTATTGTGGCGTCCCCGACCGTCGTCGACGTACACGCACGTCCAGTCCCCGGCGTGGTGGGTCGTTATATTCGGGAAGAAGGCCGCGGTCTCCGCGACGCCCTCCTCTAAAACGTCCGTACTGGTTATGTTGACGTCGCAGGTTTCCAGCGACGGATGGTGCCACCTCAGCTCGTATCCGTGCAGGGCCGAGGCGAAGGGCGCACTGCAGGTCAAGGTGAGCGCGTCGCCCTCGAACACCAGCTGGTCGCGGGCGGGCGCGGCGAGCAGCGCGGCGGGCGGCGGCGCGCCGCAGGCCGCCAGGTCCAGCAGCACGCGCAGCTTGCGCAGCGCGCGCCCGGCCAGCGCCGCCGGCGCCGCGCAGCGCGGCCCGCCCTGCAGCCGCACGCCGCTCGCGCGCACCCACGCGCCCACCCACACCAGCGCGCAGTCGCACACCAGCCGGTTCTCCGTTATGTCTCTGTGCGCCGACGAAACGTACGTGAGCCGACTGATAAACGACTAAAATTTATATTCATCCATTCCACGATACATATATGTAACAGATTATTCTTCGTTCCAGAACAAGTTTCCGGATGAAACGATTTGCTTCGCTTGTATCTTCGTAGCGAAAAGTGATTCAGAAAATAAAGGCGTGTGGCGCGTATCCATTGGAGCGGCCCCGGGGCGAGCGGCCTCGACTCGAAGCGAACCGCCTCAGTTTGCGGCCGCTCGCTCTCAGACATAGGCCCGAGGCACGTTACGGATCGTCATCTCGGCTCGATCCGCAATTCCACCGAGTGCGAGTCCGTCTTCGTCAAATGTTCATGCAATGCAATGCTCCATGCATTGCATTGCATGAACATTTAACGAGGGGCGGAGTGAGGCTCCTTTGAGCACGGCAAAACAAGCGACAAATGCCTCAGGTTGAGGTAGCGTCTCCAGTGACGCGGCCTCGGAGCGAGGCAGCCGCTCGCCCGGGGACCGCCTCTAGTGGATACGCGGCGCGGCTTATGAAAAAATACCTTGGTATCCTTGTGAATGTTTTAAACTGACAAACAAGAAAGGTGTTCTCAGTTGGATTCTTTTATTGCTAAGTAAAAATTGTTGACACAACAATGTTGTAGATTGTTGAATTGTTGATTGTTGCATATTTAATTTCACAATTACCGGAGCGAGTGCAAAAAATCTGTCTAGTGGCCTCTCGTATTTCTCAACTGATTTTTCTGAAACTTTTTGAGAATGTTTAATTTGTCCATTCAGTTTTTAATTTTTTTTTCATAATGGCAAAGCAAAGATTAGTATTTCCAGTTCACAAAGCCACTAGTTGTATAAAACAAGTTTTGCCTTCAGTAAACTAACATAAACCATTATAAAAACAAATAGTTACAGCTGCTTCAAGGCGAGGAGGTGGTGGAAGGTGCCGGGCGCGAGGGTGGTGAGCAGGTTGTGGTTGAGGTACAGCCGCTCGAGGTTCACGAGCCCCTTGAACATCTCACTGGAGACAGCGCTGATCTGGTTGTGCGACAGGTCCAGCCGCGACACGCCCGTGATGTTGTAGAATGCGTCAGACTCAATCAGGCTGATCTGGTTGCGACTCAGGTCTCTACACGAACACACCATATTCTAATCAAACTATCTACTTGCTGCATCATTACTGCCAAATGCATTTACAGACAAGTAGGGAAGGATCAAGGAGGAGGAAGAGAAGGATAATACTAGTGTCATGTAGTGGTAATACTTTGTTTGTGAGCAAAAAACATAATCTAAATGATCGCTAGTAGGGTTTGCTCCCAGAACAGAACATAGAGCCAAGCAAAGACGATTTTAATTTTGAAATCCCGGTACTGTCGGGATTTTCGGGACTTACATTTCCGGTACAATGTTTGACTATTTCCTGTTACTTAGCATGAAATATCATGTTTTTTAAAAGAAATGTATTTCATCAATCTAAGGCTGATGCTAATATTTTTATGGCAAAATATTTATTTATAAATTAATTAAAAGTCAAGTCATACTTTTAGTTTGGTTTTTAGAAAATATGCACAATGTGTCTTAATTGCCAAGTCCACCTCATTCTTGGGTTTTTGACTTATATTTTATTTCTAAATATTTTTCTATGAGCGGGTAAAAACTCTGAGTCCCTTTGTCCTGTCCAGGTAAGTGTATTAAACCCCATATTTTATGATGCATAACTACCTTCAACATAACATTAGTTTAGCAGACAGAACTAAACTTACAGTTTCTGCAGGTTGGGTAAGTGCAGGTCCCGGGACAGAGTGCTGATGGCATTGCCAGACATGTTCCTGGAACATACAAAACATAATTCATATAACAATGTTTTTTTTTAGTTTTTTTTACAGTTAAATCTCATGCAATTTTATTATACAATCAAAATTAAACATTCACCAGCCACTCTCGATACATTTGATTTTGTGGGGGTTTTTGATGACTGGTCTGGCCTAGTGGGTAGTAAAGTGACCCTGCCTATGAAGCCGATGGTCCTAGGTTTGAATCCCGGTAAGGGCATTTATCTGTGTCATGAGCATAGATATTTGTTCCAGAGTCATGGGTGTTTTCTATGTATATAAGTATTTGTATATTATATATATCATTGTCTGAGTACATACAACACAAGCCTTCTTGAGCTTACCGTGAGACTTAGTCAATTTGTATAAGAACATCCCTATAATATTTATTTTGTGTCCAAACCTAACCTACATCTTTTAAACCTATAATGATAAGATCTGACTATTTTATTTTGGTTTTTCATACCCAGGAGGTCTCATTTGAAAGTTTGATATGGTTGGATTTTTTCTAGGATAAATGGTGACTTACAAGCTAACAACAGAGCCAGTGATGTCCGTGAAGTCAACCTCCTTGAGCTCGGAGATGAGCGCCGGCGGGCCGCCGCAGCGCAGCCGCAGCGGCTCCCCGGGCGTCGGCGGCGCCTCGCCGTCCGCGCGCAACGCCCCGCGGCACGAGCACAGCGACGGGCAGCCCGCCGCACAGCCCCACCACATCGCCAGCACGACCACCACGCATCTCATTGCGCCTATTTCTGTTAAAACACCCATTAATCCCGTGGCACCAAGCCAAAAGCGAGCAACAATCACATTTTAACAAATACTTTGGATAGAGATACGTCAAGTTTCACTATTATTCTCGGGCGCGACTGCCAAATGATGTCGATAACCGGCTAAAACTGAGAGATAGTTTTTGTCATAATGCAATGTTTTGTTCAGGAATGCAGATAAATAAACAATACAATCAAGTATTCTCCCGACATTACGACGATGTTTGGTTTGACTGTCTCGACTGACGACTGACTTATGTTTTTTTTTAACAATTATGGCCTGGATGCGAGTCTTTTAAGCCAAACTGACTTATGATGGGAGTAGTACAGCTATAGTAAAGCACGACCAACTTCTTAATGAACGGGTATGGTTAGGCTCAATCTGACAAAAAGTGATATTACAAATCCATTTTAATTTAGTTTTAATCTAGATTACTTACAAATAAAATATTTTTTTCTATAACTGTTTTCATAGTTTTGAATCTTATTATTATTCTTATTATCTATATTAATTAAGTTTAAAATCATATAACAGGGTTGTTTCCTAATTTTTGAAACGCTTGTAATAATACGTTCTATACAAACCAAAACTTGCCCTAAACTTTTACCCTAATAACGGCTTTAAATATGTTAAATTATAATAATAAAATATATTTTGACCCATGCTCTCGCGCCCAAATTGCTCTTTGAAAATTGTATGACGTCACAGTTTACGGTTTGACACATAACTATGTACATACCAAAGAATATAATACTCACTAGGAGAAGAACGATAACTCCATACAAAAAAATGTCCCATTCAAAAGTTCGTTTATACTAGTGGCGCTCTCTTTGTATCTCAGTACTAAAATTGACAACCGGTTTAGCCTGGCGGATTTTGGTAGGTAGTGATCCAGTGGCTAGTGGTTCTGTGTTCGAATCCCGGCAACGGAATTTCTTTTACTATTTTTTCATTTTTGTTTTCGTTGGGGTGAGGTTTTTAAATTAGCATTTCACAAATAAAAAAATATTGTTACACATTAATCATAATCAAAGGCATCTTTTGTCCTAAGAGATAATGATATCTATATTTTGAAGTTTTTTCAATATAAAAGGTAACAAAATAGTTTATTATCAAGTTATAAATATTTTTATTCCTATATATTAGGATCAAAAGAGCTTAATTCGTTCGCTTAATACAATATGAACTGTAGGAGGCAGCACAGGAGCCGTCAGATTTTTGGCGCGAGGCGTAAATGTGATGTTTACTGTTCCGATGTAGCCCACAAGATGGCAGAACCTACTATGCACAAGAAAACACGTGACGTGTGAATGTACATGTTTATTGTTCCGATTCAGGCCACAAGATGGCAGATCCTCCAACGCGCACGGTCCCTATAGACAGGAAAAAAGTCATTTTCTATACAAATGTATGTATCGGACGGGGCTTGTTGAACTAACTGTGACACTTCCATATAATATCTACATACCTATATGAATTTTATTCAATGAGACCACATGTCGGTATTTTCGGTTCATTATTGTTGTGGCTACCAAATAGTTAACCTATCCTGTGCGTGTGATTATTATCTTTGAATTTTTTGAAGCGTTATTTATATTTAGGTCACCTATTTATTAGCGCATGTTTTAATTCCCAGATTACTTTCATAACAATAAATACAAGTCATTAAAATGTTCATGATAAAAACAATTATATATATATACATATACTATTTATTGCATTTAATATAGCTTTTTATATATCTAAAACATGATATTTTTTGAAACGCTTGTATTACGTTCTACATTAACTAAAAGTTGTCCTAAAATTCAATTTTTATACTAAAAACGGCTTTAAATATGTTAAATTAACAAAATATATTTTGACAGATGCTTTCGCGCCCAAAACGCTCTTTGAAAATTTTGTGACGTCACAGTTTACTGTTTGACACATAACTACATACATACGTAGAAGATACAAACTGTCAACTGACATTTGTCATTTGTTGTTTATCGCCTGTCAACAGTGTCAATCCGAGAGTTGTGACGTCATCAGAATCTTCAATGACGTTTCGAGTTTGATCACGTGACGTGTGCCAAAAGATATTTTAAATTCAATATTTACAAAAATATGGTCATTACAGGTCCCCTAAAAGTAGTTTAACATGTTCTTATAATCCAAAAGAATTTATTGGGATACAATTCTGCCCTAAGATTTGTAGATGGAAACAACCCTATTGCAATTAGTGTAAATTGTAATCATATCACATATATCAGGCCAAAAAACTAAAAATACATGAATACATAGATTTATAACTAGCCTAGATGCCTAGTCTGTACATCCCTAGTGAAGCCATTTCGAGTACGACATTATGTCGCCCTCGTGTCATCGTATCCGAACGGCCCTCGCAGTACTCAAGGTCGAGTTGGTTTGTGTACACCTCCCGGTTATAAATTAAAAAATACAAGAAAGATGGTTGTTTGTGCGGTGAATTGGTGTCACAACACATCAGTGAATAAAAACAAACCGCCTGATATAACATTTCACGCGTAAGTATCCAGTTTAATGTGATATTTTTACGTAATTGTAAATACAAAAATCCAAATTTTCGTCAGCCGCCATTACTTATAAATGTTGCCAGGTGATATGAATCTTTTTTCCTCCAAATGAGGCATGACGATTACATTGATAAAATTAATATGCTTACTTTAAGTTCCTTGTATGACTATAGAAAATATTCTTTTTTAGTTTTTCATTCTTTTATTTCAAATTATGTTTTATCTTTTATAAAATTACAGTTTAAATTCATATTTTTATTTTGTGTGATATTTGTTTTAGATTTCCGACTAATCCGCTTCTGTCTGCGAGATGGACGGAAAAAATTAGATTAAATAGGTACGATGCAATATGGAAACCGCCTAAACATAGTCGAATATGCTCTCGCCATTTTGATGAGCAAGTAAAGTAAATTTTATTTGTGGAACACAGGTTTTACAGTTAAGGTCTGTAAAAACGAAACGCAACTGTCACTGTCGCACTTATATGGAAGACTGATAGAGAGACACAAAGCGTTTCGTTGTTCGAAGCAATAGCGATTGCCACCTTGGCTAGGTACAATTACTAGTACTGACGATAAATAGTTATTTGTTTTACAAGTGGAAAAGTTGTTGTTTAACCGCTCGTGCTAATATTGCTACTCGAGCTAAATAGAGATACAAAATGTCGAAAAATGGAATCTTGTGCGTTGCGAGGGTTTCAAGTTACGAGAGTTAAACAAATTTTGCCCCAAGTGAAACACAAAACTTTTCACCACACCAACCCGAAGAAAATATTAGTCAAATAAAATCAAACCAAATCAAATCCAAATGATCGTCATTAAATATTTATCATTTAAAATCATTATTCCAAAGTCAATTCTACCAGCTATTATCTGTGCACATTTGTAAAATAAAAAAATAAACGTTTTTTTATTTAAACATTATTTCACAAAGTACAGAAATGCAAAGTCCTTAAAAGAAACCTTGAAAGCTTTTGCTACAAATTTAATATCTACATACACACTCCCAAATGATTGATAGCCAAGTATAAGGATGTGGTTAAAATCCATCTACTTTAAGGGGAATAAATGAACTCTGGCAACCCATTTTTGTATATATGTGTGTGTCGCTGAGCGTAAGAC
Source organism: Cydia pomonella (assembly GCF_033807575.1). Taxonomy (NCBI): domain Eukaryota; kingdom Metazoa; phylum Arthropoda; class Insecta; order Lepidoptera; family Tortricidae; genus Cydia; species Cydia pomonella. Next base: position 49,066 of record NC_084713.1, on the reverse strand, counting down.
ACGAGCGTCGCACGCACACATCGATCGAGTTTCGGCTTCACTTTTGGCAGATTAGCCTTATGAGGACTCACTGTCTATGTGTGATAGGTCAGTGCATGAATATATGACAGCCAAAGTTGTTATTACATCTATCCGATTGTCGAACACTTTCTGCTCCACAGCTCAGTGCAGCGGTCTTGTTGATGGTCACCGGGAAACTACAACTAGTCGGAATTATGTGGCGGATCCGTGTCTTTTAATTTTAAGCCTTTCCAAGGATTATTTTCGCACGTTCACCCTCTAAAACAAAACAGTCACATTTTAAACAATACTATAACCTATGTCCCTAATTACTAACCTTGCTAATGGCTACCAGAGTTCTAAGTTGCCAGCTAAAACAATGTTAGATTTTACATCTATGATGAATTTTGATTGTAATTTTGGACGCGATAGGGCGTCCGTGGGGCTTAAGAGGGTGGTAAGATTAAATTTATGTATCTGAATTTGGCAATAGTACATTTATTTTATTTATAGATTAAAATATTTCTTACCTTGAAATAATTGTTGTTTCTTAGTTTAGTACAATGGATTAAACTTTAACCGAGTCTAAGCGGAGACTCTATGCGTTGGATTTTTAATTTTAAAATTTAATCAATAAATCTATTTCTATAAAGGTTCCGTTTTTTGCCATTTGGCTACGGAACCCTAAAAATGTGTGTCCCCCCCCCCTCCCCTGTAACTTCTAAATTAACAGAATGAAAAATCTAAAAAAAAATATATGATATACATTACCATGCAAACTTCCACCGAAAATTGGTTTGAACGAGATCTTTTTTTCGTTTTTTTTTAATACGTCATAAATGGTACGGAACCCTTCATGGGCGAGTCCGACTCGCACTTGGCCGCTTTTTTGCCATTTGGCTACGGAACCCTAAAAATAGGAAATTAAAGTTCATAAAAAATAAACAAAAAAGAAGTCTGTGTTCGGGGTTAGAACCAGAAACCTCGTCATTGCAAAGCCAGTGTATTCCAAGTGAGTCTCGAACAGATATATGTAACATGGTGAAATTAGGCTATTTATTCTCGAATGAAACCAAAATATCTAAATACCCCCTACACCAGCGTTCTAAAATATCTGATTTTTTCGCAAATCACTCTGTAAACATATCTCACATGGAAGAAACTCTAATGATATCGATATGGCTATATATTGAGGCGCGACGTACCATGACTCCATCATTTTTCTTTTTTTTTTTTTTTTTTAATTTTCCAAAAAAAGAACATCTATTTTATCATATAATATGATCACCAAATTTCATGCGAATCGGTTGATAATTGCGATCTGTAGAGGAGAACATCCGGACATATGAAGGCAGATCGCTCGAGTCAAAACGTAGACCTTTGCTACGCTTCGGTGAATTAAAGGCGTTTCAATATATTCTTATAATAATTAAAATAATAAAAAATCTAACACACAAGAGAAAGAGCAGCAAGAAGACAGAATGCATACAATGTTTTACATAAGGACTACAGATGGCGCTCACCCGTAAAAATCATCGGAGATAGATCGCGCTGTTAAAATTTTTCCACGAGCACCCTGGTCATTTCAACAAACCATTGGTTAGGTAAGGTTCGGAGTTAGGTTAGGTTCGGAGTTAGGTTAGGTTCGGAGTTAGGTTAGGTTCGGAGTTAGGTTCGGGGGGGTGCTGAGGTGACATGCTTGCGAGCCCCCAGCACCCCCCTTAACGGCATGGACGGAAACGCCGCAGGGGAGGTTAGTGGGTATTCTCCTCCTCTCCCTCTGAATAGCAGAGGGGGTTACGGAAGGAGCGAGTCCCACATACCGCCCCCCCCAATGGGCTTCCCTCGCCCGGGGGGCGATGATGCGTAAATGCATTCACCCCTGCGATACCAAAAAAAAAAAAAAAAAAAAAAAAAAAAAAAAGGTTCGGAGTTAGGTTAGGTTCGGAGTTAGGTTAGGTTCGGAGTTAGGTTAGGTTCGGAGTTAGGTTAGGTTCGGAGTTAGGTTAGGTTCGGAGTTAGGTTAGGTTCGGAGTTAGGTTAGGTTCGGAGTTAGGTTAGGTTCGGAGTTAGGTTAGGTTCGGAGTTAGGTTAGGTTCGGTTAGGTTAGGTTAGGTTAGGTTAGGTTAGGTTAGGTTAGGTTAGGTTAGGTTAGGTTAGGTTAGGTTAGGTTAGGTTTTTTTTTTTTTTTTTTTGCGGTGAAGGAGAGAATACTCATGTATACCGCCGGCCCGTACCGACGGTTATGTCCGACTCAGCTGGGAATGGTGCCCAGCCGCCTACGGACTAAAAACTCCTCCACTTCGTGTAGAGTGTAGTATGTTTTTATTTGGTGTGTGTTGAGTGTTACTGGGGTGTTTGTGGTTTTGAATTTTTGGATAACTGGTCCTCGCTAGGAATACGGGCGACCAGTTATCCTAAAGAAGTTTTGAGGGGGGATAAGTTCTGCCGCCCGACCGCCCGCCTCAGGATAGTAATCGTTGAGTGCGGGCGGCCGCCCGGCCACCGCCCCCCTGCAGAGATTAGGTGATAATAAAGAAAATGATAATTATAATTTTATGTTTGTTTGATCAGTTATGATTGGACCGTGTACTCGCAGGATCCACCGACTTTCATCGATCAATTCTACGAGCAAACCAAGCATAGTGAGGAAATTAATTTTGATATTACAATTGAAAATATGAAGCAATGAAAATGTTGAAAGCTATACATTATATATTATATTCTTTGACTTTGATGCACGCAGTCGTTAAGTTTTAAATTCTAATTAAATTCTAATTAAATTCTAGAGAAGTTACTAATGTACTTATTTATAATTTATGTATGTATGTAAGAATTTGACTTGTTATTATTTGTTATGTTTGCTGTTCAATACAATTTACAGAGTTATTATATATAAGTACATTTTACAAAGTAATTTATGGAATAACGAGATGACAATTGAATAGTAAAACATTGATTAATAAACGATTAAGTTTTCAAGTTCTAATTAAATAGTTGCTGATGTGCGTATATATAAGTTTTGTATGTAAAAAAAATTAGTAAAAGTTTAACATATTTTATTTATTTATTAGGTTTGCTATTAAAACAATTTTCTGAGTTTTATATATACGAGCATGTACAAAGTTATTTATGGGATAGCGGGATGACAATTTAATAATAGAAGATTAAACATATTGTAGTTTATATTCCATAATCTACACGGCTTTGGATCCTGTGGCGCATAGATATCATTCTCGGGCAATAAGTGGACGTGGCACTGTGTGCGCAATTAAGTTTTGGTTCATGTTCTTTATAAGTGGCATTAAATTTATCGCAGTTATGGCATTTTAATTTGGTTTTATCTTGGGAGTGTGGGCAGTTCTTATATGCGTGACTAGTTGAAGCACAGTGGGAGCATATGGTGGTATTCTGTTCTGTGGACGGGCAGTGGTTTCTTGTGTGTCCGTATTGCAGGCAAATATAGCACTGCAATACTGGAACGTGTTCTTCCACGTATACGCGTTGGTGGTCAATGTTTATTTTATTGTATTTCATTATTGCCTTGAAAGTGTCTGGGGATGTTAAGAAGATAGCGTTGTAGAGGCGGTCGTTTTTATTGCCTTTTTTAAAGTGTAATTTGAAGTCGGATTTGTTTTTAATGCTTTCACGTATTGTTGGATTCTGGTTTATGATTATGTCCGTCAATTCATGGTCCTGTATATCAGAGGAAACTCCTTTCAAGATGACCATCGGTCTTAGTGTCTTCGACGGCACGGCAGTCACGTCCGAATTCGCATTGTTGGTTTTGTTGAGGGCAATTTCTCGTTGATTAGGATTGCTAAATTCTATTCGTACTTTTCCGTTAGATATGAATTGTGTGGAGATGGGTGCGAAATCAGTGTCCCTAAAAGTCACTGATTTCCGCCAAGTTTTAAGCGTGTCGGCAGCGTCACTGCCCTCCTTCTTTGATGCTATCACGATGGCCGGTTTGTGTGTGGGAGTACTGGGTGAGATTGGTGTTTGTCGGGGTTTGGCTGCTATTGATGAATAAGAAATTTTGGGTTGGTTGTTTTGACTGGCTAGTTTTAAGTCTTGTTTAAGACTGTTGATCTCCTCCCTGACTATAGATGATACGACTTCTTTGAGCTCGTTTTTGTTGACTGAACATTCGTTTCCTTTTTGCGCATTTTGTATATAGCTTTGAGCGAAAGATGAGGTAGAGCTCAACTTCGCGCACGATTCTAATATAATTTTTTCGTGCATTTGGCCGGCTGCTCTCAGCAGCTTTCCCGCCTCCAGTATAGTCTTTTTGTTTTCGACTGTAATACTCTTATGTTCTTTATTGGTGGTTAAGTTAGTTTGAACGACATCAATATATCTCCAGACTTCGTTTATAAACTTATCAAGTTTGTTCTCTATGTCTATATACAGATCCTTTTCCCGATTCTGTGAAGTCTCCAACAGCTGAGCCAGTTCGTCGACCTCACTCATGTTGTCCTCACCACTTGTCGCACTCATTTTGGTTGAGTATAGTATATATATCTAATTCTAATCCTAACAACTAAATAACACTACATTCACTTAGACCGCGCGAATCAAAGTGTCACACTAATATTAGCTATGTAATCAAAGTATCTAGTCACAAGTTTTGGTAGTTTAGTTAACACAAAGAGTATATTACAATTTAAAAGTTAAAAACTAATTACTAAAAAATATTTTCCCTAAATCGGAAAGTATGAGATTTTCAAAGTGGAAGTTCAAATAGTAAAAAATCTGCTATATATTGAAGAGGAAAACTTAGTCAGATTAGTATCAGGATTACGTATGTGTCTTATTAATGCTTTACAGTTGGTGTTAAATATGATTTGATTGTAGAAAAAGCTAATTGTGTGAATTTAATTAAGTGACAATTTCAAAGCTATTTTACACAAAAGTTAGACACCACACGTTTTCAAAAATAACTTAAATACTATTTTTTAGTAACTATTTACCCTATAAAAGCAGAAAATTTTGAAAATGTTGGCTAGAAAAAATTTCGATTTTGCAAAGTTAATTACGTAAATCGCGGTACTCCCGCGTTACTAATAGTTACTTATCTAAAAAACTACTGAGTCTAAAAGTTTGAAACTTTGTGATTATGTTGCTTACTAATTAATATATTCAATGGTATATTCAGCAGTTAAAATGATTTCGATTTATAAGTAGAAAAGGCAAATTTGTGAATTTAATTTGGTGAAAATTTCAAATCTGTTTTGTACTAAAAGTAAGCATCACACGTTTACAGAAATAACTTAAATACTATTTTTTAGGGGCTATAAGTATTATACAAACAAAAAATTTTGGAAAAGTTAACTAGAAAAAATTTCAATTTTGGAATGATATTTACGTAAATTACGTTGATCGCGGTGCTCCCGCGTTGCTAATAATTACTTTTCACGGAAACTACTGAGCCTAAAAATATGAAACTTTGCAATTCTGTTGTTTAGTAAATGGTGTATTCAATGCAATAATAAAAACTAGATAGTATCGCTGTAGATTTTGAGTAATCGGTCTCCAAAGTTGAAATTTAATGAGAATTTTTGAAAAAGTCGAAATATTTTAAAAACTATTAATGCTATATTAATTCTAAAAACTGTTTTGGAGTCCTCTAACACTGTAGAATGCAATAACCTTCTCAAAATTATCCGCACGACACTGCAAGTTGACTTTTGATTATTGCGTCATTTCAGTTTTTCACGATTATCTCGGTTGTTTTTCATGGGAAAATGTTGAAAATTTCACAGTGTATAGAACTTTGAAAAACACACACGGCAATATATAGTTTGATATATGTTATAGATCTACTTATGGTTTTATGGAGGTTTTTATCACTTTATGAATGTCACTGTCACTTAAAGTGGTAATTGTACTTACATGTGGCTTTTCCGGCACAAACTAACTTAATCACTAAAATGTACACACACTGAGGAGTCTTTTGATATAAAAACTATGATTGTATCACCGAAATTAAGTTCACAAAACGAGTGTCACTTCACCGCGGCGCATAGAATTTCACTTATCTGTCAATATAACCTCACCACTAAGTCCAATCACAATAGTTTTTGTACGAGAGGATAGCTGGAGCCAGCGCGCACAATTTGATATATAACACTTGTATGTTTGAGTTAAAAATCCCGCAACTTTGATTTTTCGAACGCGGAGCGACGTGGATTCGCTGCCTACGCGTTGGCGCTGCGCGCGCGACTGATTAGGTTAGGTTAGGTTAGGTTAGGTTAGGTTAGGTTAGGTTAGGTTAGGTTAGGTTAGGTTTGAACGGCCGAGTGCTGGCTCTCGCACTATAGAGGCGGTTCGCCCAGTCCTCCGTGACTGGGTTGAAAGACGCTCCGGGGTTCTTACCTTCCGACTAACGCAGGTACTGTCGGGGCATGGCTGTTTCGGCAGCTACCTGCACAAGGTTGCCCAGCGTGAACCGACTCCGGAGTGTCACCAATGCGGAGCCGACGTAGACTCGGCCCAACATACACTGGCTGAGTGTCCAGTTTGGGGCGAGGAAAGAGAGGAACTGGTCGCCCAATTAGGGCAGGACCTTTCGCTGCCAGCCGTAGTTCGGGCCATGCTGGACAGCGAAAGAGCGTGGGAGACTGTGCTCACGTTTTGCGAGCACGTCATACGAGATAAAGAGGCGGCCGAGCGCGAACGGGAAGCCCTGGCCGAGGCTAACCCGATGCGCCGCCGCCGCACAGGACGCAGACGTGCCGCCCATGAGCGGAACCTGCCGCCCTAATGAGAGCTAGCGGGCGGTGGACATGGGAGCGTCCCCGCCCACGATGCTGGCTCCCGAGATGGTAAGCGCGACCTCGTGTCCCGGAAGCGCTTCCACTGAGACGATCGGTTAGACGGCACTAACCATGCGACGGATCCTAGTCAGGATAGCCGCTGCGGGGTCGCGGACGAATTGCGCGAGCTTCCCCGTAACCCCGCAACCATAGCGGCGAGAGGACACCATGGGGTTTAGTGGATAGTGGGGCCTCTGTACAGCCCTGAGTTCCACATAACCGTCCGGGTTTATCCCCGACCCGGCGGTATGCGTAAAAGCATTCCCCATGTAAAAAAAAAAAAAAAAAAAAAGGTTAGGTTAGGTTAGGTTAGGTTAGGTTAGGTTAGGTTAGGTTAGGTTAGGTTAGGTTTTTTTTTTTTTTTTTTAATAGGTTTGATAGTGTCAATTGAAGACACAGGGCCCTCGCTAATGATACGGGCGACCCTGTGTCCGTGATGACATTTGCGAAATGCTTTTTTGATTTATGCGATGCCGGGTCCGGCATCACCATCAGTCAAAAACAATGGTGATGCTCAGTTTAGAGACCCGGCTTTATTTTTGTGATTGAGCTTTGTTGTTGGACCCATGGTCCTCGCATTGAGTACGGGCGACCATGGGCCCAGGTTGAGATTTGTAAAGTTTTAGTTGTGGTTTTATTATGGTAAGGTTGAGATTTGTTGTTGTTATTTTATTATTGATTTAGTTGGTAGTTTTTGTTTCAGTTAGTAGTTTTTGATTTAGTTAGTAGTTTTTGATTTTTAGGTTATAATTGGTTTGGTTGGAGGGACCGCAGTAGACATTAATAGATGCACACAACGGACGCTGCTGCCCGTCCGTCGGTATTCCCTTAGTCGCCTTTTACGACACCCACGGGACGAGATGGGGTGGTGCTATTCTAACGCCGGCACCACACGGCGAGTTTGAGATGATGGGGGTTTGATTTTTAGATAGGGTTTGTTTTTGAATTGTAAGTTGGTTGGTAGATGTTGATGACAATACTCGACGGACGCTGCTGCCCATACGTCGGTTTCCCTTAGTCGCCTTTTACGACACCCACGGGACGAGATGGGGTGGTGCTATTCTGACGCCGGCACCACACGGCTGGGTTAGGTTAGGTTAGGTTAGGTTAGGTTAGGTTTTTTTTTTTTTTTTTAAGGTTTGTCCGTGTCTATTGTAGACACAGGGCCCTCGCTATTGATACGGGCGACCCTGTGCCCGCGGTGACATTTGCGAGATATTGTTATGTTTACTCGATATCAGATTTGACATCTATATCATTGATGAATACAGATGCACGATTTGAGAATCTGACTTTGATTTTATGACTGTGCTATGGACATATGGTCCCCGCATAGATACGGGCGGCCATATGACCATGAAAGAATGTTGATTTTCCAATTGATATTATTACTTTTGTATATAAAAATAGGAATCATATGACAGAGAATATGATAGAAAATTACTAATTGAGTTAAAATTTTAAAACGATTTTATTAAGAACAGATATATTTTTTTTTATTATTAGAATGATGAGAGTTGACGAAGAGATCGAAGAAATACTTGTTAACTATGATTATTTAGATTAAAATGACGCTGTGATTGGTGTGAGACATTATTCGTATTTGACTCGGTTGTCAATGTTGATTTTAGCTGCAGTTAGTCGAGGGCATTTCTGGTCTATTGCAGTGTGAGTTGTGTCGTGCTTAGTGTTGTATTTGGCATTGTGGGTTTGGCAATTAAAGCATTTGGGGTTGTCAGACTTGTTGGGGCAGGTTTTGTATGTGTGCGTTTTGTCAGCACAGTGTGAGCAGGGTTTTACCGCCGCCTTGCAGTGGACACGAGTGTGTCCGAACTGCAGGCAGCAAAGGCACTGCTTGAATGGAGATTGCTCCGAGACTTGCACACGCTGGTGCTCGATATTGAGCCGGCCGAGTTCTATGATGGCTCTCCATGTAGCAGGTTGGCACCTGAAGACCGCATTATATAAATTGTTATTCCTGTTGTTGGTGACAAAGCATAAATGCAGCGTTTCTCCTTCGCCGAGGGTGGCCTTCACCGATGGGTTCTGAGAGAGTATAATCTCTGAAAGTTCATCCCTTAGGGTCTCCTTATGGATCCCCTTCAGAATCACCATCGGTGATAGGGTCCTGGCAGGCTCCGCTTTAATATTCGTGGTGTTTAGTTTGTTTATTGTAGCGTTTCTTTGATCTTCAGTTTCGAACTCAAGTCTGATTTTTGTATTGGTGAGTGGCTTTATCTTTGTGGGTGCAAAGTTTTCATTTTTGAATGACACTTTTGATCGTAAGGTGCCCATTGCCTCAGCAGTGTTTTTTGCGGACTCAATCGTCGCGACAAGCGCGGGATGAGATTTTGGTTTGGGAGCAGCAGTCTTTTTGAGTTGTTCACTGTAGGTTGGGCGTCTTATTTCGTCGGTACAGCCCGACACTGCACCGCCAAGGGAGTTCCTGACCAGTTCGCCGAGAGCCCTCTGCTCCTCGCGAATCTGGTCAAGTTGGCTCTGGACCGTCTCAACGACATCCCGTGCACGGTCCTGTAATCCGTCATCAGGGTCGGTTTGTACACCCTGTGACGCATTATTTGTAGGTGGAAGCGCTTCTTTTCTCAGAATGCCATGGATTTCCTTAGTGTAGACTTTGAAGATAGCCATGGCATTCTGAGCGGCGACCTTAATGCATCTCTTGTTTTCGACAGTGACGCTTTTGTGAGTTTTTGATGTTTCTATATTTTCAAAGATCTGTTTCATCTCATGTTCCAGGTCGCCGTTGAACTCCTCGAGTAGATCCATAATAGGATGGTTGTTTGCGTTCCTAGCAGGTAACGCATCCACTGCATGGTCTCGCTGGGCTGATGTGCCCTGCGGTGTGGTATACAGATTCTCGAGTCGAACATCGTCGAGGTCCAGCAGGTTTAAGTTATCTGTGCTCATTATGAATACAGTCTTTTATATTTGAGTTGCGACTAATAATTTTATGGTAGGGATCAAAAATTAGATTAACAATACAGAATATGACAATTTAAAAGCTAAATCAACACTAAATGGAGTCTTAAAGACTGAAAAAGCAAAAATATTAAAAATTTTAAAACTAAGATGTGTAATTGCAAGTCAACGAGACGTCGGTAAGACAGACCAGATACAAGAGAAGATAGCTCTTAGAAAGCACTATTAGAAACAGTTATCAGAAAAAATTTCGATAAGGCCAATCTGAAGTTATAAATTTTTAGGACGAGATTTTTAAAGTATAAAAAGTGATTTTTGAAAAATTTCTAAGAGAAAGATATCAGAATATGCAAAAACTATTAGATACTATAAAGAGGCAATTAAAAGGAAACGATAGACACCAAAAAGAAGAAGATCGGACAGTTAGAATAGAAGATATGAATTTTTAAAGATTGAAGATTTTTGAAGATTGTCTGAAAAAGAGGAAAATGGGAATATCTCCGGAACTAGAAGAGTCCCGGAGGTCGGGATAGGCTCAAAAGATAGGGAAAAATTGCTAGATCATATGTTCCAAAAATGGGGTGAATGCGGATATATTAAGGGTATTTGCGAAAGCTTGGTTAGGTTAGGTTTTTTTTTTTTTTTTTTTTTTTTTTTTTTTTTTTTTTTTTTTTTTTTTTTTTTTTTTTTTTTTTTTTTTTTTTTTTTTTTTTTTTTTTTTTTTTTTTTTTTTGCTAACTACCTCCACATGGACCGGAGCCTATTTTATTAAGTTTCGCATTCATTCCAGTTCTCGCTATTGTGCTTCTCGCACTTTCATTCTTCATACGTTTCTTTCTTTCTTTCATCATCTTTCATTCTGTTCACGGCTGGGACTGCCGTCTATCTGTTTCCTTATGCTAATTGGGCTACTTTATTTATTTATTTCTGGGATCTTCTGGGATCAAGGGGGAGGTATGGTCCTCTGACATGGGTTAAGTCAGAGATTTTATTTACATTTATTATTGCTGGTTTCTTTTACATTTATCTTAATTCTAATACACTTGTTTATATTATATTACAGTTTTTATTTGCTATATTTAATTTACAGTTTTAATTTATGTATCTCCTAATATATACACCAGATATATGTGAGTACATAATATTGTTTACTTATTTCTATTTCTTACAACTTTAACTATCTCTATACAAAATTCTAAAAATATGTCTCTCTCCTTTTTGCTTTTCATTATATTACATATTGTTTCCCTCCGTATCTCTATTCCCATCTTGACCTCACACTCGATGCGCGCGTATTCATGCACAGGGCATTCCATCAGAAGGTGTTCTACTGTCTCCTCTTTATCTGGCTCGCAGATGCATGATGGGTTGTCCTTGAGCTTGAACCTGTGCAAGTACGAGGAGAACCCACCATGCCCTGTCATTATTTGCGTCACTGTACCCGTCGGCTGGATCTTCCTGACAAGCCGGTATGCGGCTACCGCATCCGGGAAGAACACCTTCGTCACGGAGGCCGTCGAACCCGCCGCGTATCGCTCAGCCCATTCGCCAAGCGTCTCTTCACGTATGAAGCGCTTGGCGAATGAGATGGGGCACCGGTCGTAGTCCGCCTTCCTCCGCGACGAAAGTGCTGCTATTTTCGCCAGCTCGTCCGCCCGCTCGTTGCCCGCGAGTCCTGCGTGTGCCTTGACCCAGAACAAGAGAATATTCTTGCCCTGGTCAGAAGCAGCTTGGAGATTGCGTCTCGCCTCTAGGGCCAGGCGGTGGAGCGAGCCTCGGTTCGTCAGCGTCTCGAGAGCAGCTCTCGAGTCGCTGAAGATGCCGAAGCTCGCTTCACCCCTCCTCTTTATCTCCTCGGTTGCCCTGTGTATTGCCAGGAGTTCGGCCTGATACACGGTGCAGTAGTTGGCTAAGGTGATTTTTATGGCTTTGTCTTCGCACTCACCTTTCCATATGGAAAGGGAGGCTCCGACTTTGCCCTCAATTTTGCTGCCGTCAGTATATATTCTCACTTCCTGCACCGCATATCTTTCCAGAGCTTCACGGTCCGGAAGGCTCGTGAAGCTCAGCTCCTGGCAAAGGGCCGGATGAGGAGACTCCGTGTACCTTGACGCAACCTCCACCTCCCTGTCGTCAGGCAACGCTCGGGTCATGCCTTTTCTGGCTCTGTACAGTTCGGCTGCTTCCCGTATGCGGAGGTCCAGGGGCAGGATCCCGGTCAGTACTAGGGCCGAGTCCAGGGACACTGTGCGGTACGCTCCACACAGCTTCTGCACGAAGCCCCTTTGCACCGCCGCCAGCTCCTTGCGGGTGCCTATCTTTTCCGCGGCAGGTGACCACGCCGCGGCTGCGTAAGTTATGACTGGCTCTACTGCTGCGGTGTATATGGAGCGTATCACCTCCGGGTGTAATCCCCAACTCACTCTTGCGGCGGTTCGAAGCTTTTTATATATGTTTAGGGCCTTCCCGCAGACCCTAGCGACGTGCTGATTGAATGTGAGACGATCGTCTATCGTTAGTCCGAGGACTTTGAGCTCTCTGGACATCTCGATGTCTCGCCCCCCCATGACCAGGACCGGGGTGTCATATTTAAGCTTCTTTGTTATCGTTATTGCGACTGTTTTATTCGGTGCAAATTTCAGCTTGTTATTGACACCCCACTCCAGGACACGCGAGAGCGCTGCGTTTGCTTCCATCGAGACGTCCAGTCCCGTCCCACCGTCGAACACCATCAGCACGTCGTCCGCGAAGGCCTGTACGTAATGGCCTCTTTCTTCTAGCCGCCTCAAGAGTGGGTCGAGGAGGAGGTTCCACAATATGGGCCCGCCTATCGATCCCTGAACACAGCCCTTTTCCGTTCCCCTTTCTGCCTTCCTGCCCCCATACCTCACCTCCACCTTTCTATCCTCAAGGTAACTGTCGATTACCCTCCTGATGTTCACAGGGCATTGCTCCTCCGCCAAGCGGGTCCTTATCTTAGGCCACCAAGCGCTGTCGAAGGCTCCCTCTATGTCCAATGATACTACTGTAACTATTTTCTTTTGCTCCAATTTGGTTCTGATGTGTTGCATTAGGACATAGAGGGAGTCCTCGGTACTGCGCTGTGGCATGAACCCATACTGGTTCTTGCTGAGTCTTGGGACCAGATGGTGCCGCAGTCTGGTCATTATCATTTTCTCGAAGATTTTACCCAGGACCGGCAGGAGTCCTATGGGCCTGTATGACTTCACGTCGGTGTAGTCGGCTCTGCCTGGCTTTTTCAGAATCACCACCACCGCTTTCTTCCATGCTGTCGGGAAATGGCCCAATTCAAGGCATTTGTTCGCGACAGCAAGGAAGACGGTGGGGTGATTTTTGACTGTTCTTTGACATATGTCCGACGTGAAGCCATCATCGCCCGGGGCCTTTTTGGGGTTGAAGCTGTTCACCGCGGCCATCATTTCTCCTGCTGTAAATAACGGGTCATGTATCTCAGCATGACCCGGTTTATTTATTTCGAGTGCCATGTTTCGTGTTTCGCGGTGTTCAGCTCCATCCCCTTGTCGATCGTCCTCTGGGTAAAATCTTTCCGCGAGCCATTGTGCTGACTCCTCCAATCCCAAGACTCTCCCCTCCTTGCTTAGCGGTAGATCCTCTGTTCTCCTCTCCGTTGTTTTGAGAACTCTGTATATCCCGTCCCACACAGTTTCCTTATCCTGCTTCTGACAGAATTCCTTCCAGCTGCGTGTTTGGGCCATCTTGGCCGCAGTCTCATATTTTTCTTTTTCTTCCAGGTACTCCTGCACCACCTTCTGTCGTCGGACCGGCGCGGCGCATCGGATCCTTCTCCTCTTCGTGTTGACGAGCTTCTTCATTTGGTACAATTCGTCGGACCACCATGGGAAGGTAAGTTTTTGGCTCTTGGCTTTCAGTGGTATGTGCTGGGCGCATGCTTGTGTTATTTGTGCTGTGTATGTGTTTACTGTGTTGTCTAGTTGTTTTTTGTCTGTCAGTGCGTCTATATTGTCTGTGTTTATGTTGTTCTGTGACAAAAGTTGGGAGAGTTTGTCATCAAACTCATTCCAACTTGCCTTTTTTGTGTTGTATTTGCGTGTGGTTCTGTCTGTAGTTCTGCATGCGCCTTTTTCCATATCCAGCCGAAAGACAATAGCATTGTGGTCCGATCCCGTTACCTCTCTGTCTACTCGCCACTCTGATATCTTAGGGAGGAGGTCCGCCGAACACACGGTCACGTCCACTATGCTGGTGCACGTCCTGCCTTGCCTCTCCACCTCAAAGGTGGGTGTGCTGCCTATATTCAGTACGTGCAGTTGCAGCTCGTGAAGGAGTCCTGCCAGCTCCTGGCCTCTCCAATCGGTGTACGCGCTTCCCCACCAGACACTCTTTGCATTGACGTCGCCCGCTAATATCATCCCCTTTGTTCCCAGCTTGTCCCGAATTTTTACTATATGGGCTAGGTATGGATCAATGGGGGTGGTTGGTTCGCAGTAGAGGGATACCGCAGTGGTGCACCAGTCGCCAGACCGAATCCTTACGACCACGATGTTATTGGTTGTAAGTTCAGGGTCTTGCTCCACGTCAAGGTCTGCGTCAAAAATGACTATAGCAGCCTTGACTGGGCCCTCCTCGTCTGAGGCGTTCTGGTACACCCTTGCAGGTCCTCCACCTCTCATCTTCCCCACTCCCCCGACGTAGGGCTCCTGGACCATGGCTATGGCTGCCTTTCTCTTCGCCGCTTCCAGTAGTAGTTCGGTTGTTGCTAGGTTTTTGCGTTGCAGGTTGGCCTGCATCACCAGGAGCCCTCGCTTTCCATGCCTATGGGTGTTATTTGCCGCCGTGTTTTCGCTAAGGGTGCCTTTAGCAATACGCTACTTTAGCTCTCGCTATAGCGTCCCACTTCCGCCTGATCGGGCAGTCCGGGTCGAATGCGTCGTGCTCTATATTTCTTGCTCCTGCCTTGCTGCAGTTTGTGCAAGCAGGCGGCATGCCGGCCGCTTTTTGCTCGCACTGCCCTCGCATATGTGGTCCCCCACAGTGGCCGCACTTCGCGGCGGTCTCTCTGCAGTACTTGCCGCTGTGACCGTACCCTAGACATACAGAGCATTGGACCAGAGGAGATTGGTCCTCTACTCTGACCCTCTGTATGTCCAGGTGGACCACAGACTTTGCTAGCGCCTTCCCCCATATCTGCGGGGAGACCATAAGGACCACGTGCGTCAGGTGTGGGTTGCGCGCCCTTTTCCTATACTTTACCGTCATCCTATTGCTCTCCTGGTCGAGTCCGCCGAAGACATCCCCATTCTGATTCCTCAGGGCCTCGAGTATCTCCTCGTCGCTGTTGCTCTGCAACACGTCCCTGAGCATCAGAAGGGGGTTCTTATTTTCCACGTCCTCGACCCGGAGACCGACCCCCTCTCTCTGCAGACTCTCTTTCACTCCTCTCCTCAGCTCTTTTGTTCTGCAGCTTAAGATGACCTTTCTGTCTTTACCTTTCTTTATCTTATCGATCTGCACGCCTCCTTTCTCCTTTGCTGCCTGTCTGACTCTTTCTATAACTTCTTCTCCTGTCTCAGTCTCGTCTTGCGCCGTGACGATCATGGAGTGCAGAGTTTGCCCTCCCGCCACTGCTTGCTCTGGGCGCCTTGCCACCACGCTTGCGTATGTGGCGTGGGCTGTTGCCGCCCTCTCGAGGGCTTCTCTCTGCGCCTCCATGACCGTCTTCAGCTCTTGCATTCTTCTGTTGTTTTCTTCCAACCGCTGCGCGTGCTCTTCGAACTTAGCCACGAGACTTGATCCCAGAGTCAGGGCCGCAGGATCCTGTCCTACGGACTGATCCTCTTTTAAGGCTCTCTGCGGGGAGGCTTTGCCTCCCGTGGGCAAGGGTCGCGTTCCCAGTCGGCTCCTCTCCTGTTCCGCCTCTTTCACAACTTTGTACAGCTTTTCGATGACCTCCGTGACCCCGAGCTTTATCTCCCTTTTGATGTTGCCGGATTTTTCCATCAGGGCCTTTCCTTTCTCTAGCAGGCGCCTGGCCTCTGCTGTCCTTGGAAAAATCGCGGCCTTGGCTGCTGCGGTCGACGCCGCGGGGACCGCAGGAGCCTGCTCGGGCTCTGAGAGGTCGAAGGTTCTGCCGCGTTCCGCAGGACCTGCCTGCTTCGTTACTGTAGCCGGGGGTGGGGATGGGTTGGGGTGGGTCTTAGCCTCCCATTCCCCGGTCCTGCGTCTCACCGTCATTTCCTCCGACCCCCTTTTCGGAGACATAGGCACCGATGTTGCCACTTTTGTTGGTGGTGTTCTGGGTGTTGCCATGTTGGAGGTGTCGCTTGTGCACTTTGTAAAGTTTGTAGATGGCACTTACTTATAACCTAGAATTGTACTCTACTTATAGAGTCGGTCTTATTCGCTCTATGTAGAGTCGTTTGTTTGCCTCTGTATAGGGGAGGCGATATAGTAAGAAGGAGATGTTGGGAAATAAGGAGGAATTTGTAAAGAAGATATAGGAGAGAGAAAGACAGAAAATCAGAGCGATAACACTAAAAACACACAAACAATTTTTGAAGAGTCGCTGACTCTACGATCTCTTATGCTAATGGTCTAAAACTAGGAAATAAAATAAAATAAATAATTTATTTGTGTCTAACTACAATAATTTTTGCTCTATGTAGAGCCGTACGGTGTACGTAGAGCTGTCCTGTACAAGGGAGGCAGCTATCACTTAAATCTAAGAGGAAGCTCAGCCCGTCTGCGCTTTCAGGGGCCGAAAAACCAGGTTTTTACGGTTTTTGCGATGGGGCAGAAAATTGGCTCTATGTAGAGCCGTTTTCTGTACACTGGCTGGTAGCTCTCCTCGTGCCCTTTCCAACGAACCCAAACTCGAGGTGGCTACGACCAGGGGCTCCGGAGCTATGGCGTCTACAGTTTTACCGATAACCGAATCGGTAAGGGATCGGTTAACCGGAAACGGTCGTATCTCCGGAACCACTGGGCCCACGAACCTGCGGTTTGGGATGCTGTCCTCAGCACGGCGAGAGCTATCTTCCAAGATGGTCGGTTGGCCGAAGTGATGTCCTGAAATTTCAGCTCCTGAAAACACTTTTTTATTCCTGAAACCTCCACTTTCAGGTAGGTCTCCCCCTGCCAACACCTGCTTCCAAAACCGCACCTTTCTGCGACGTTCCGTATGGAAGTTACGGAGGTTTGAAGTTCTTCCAATATGGCGGCCCAACTGTCAAAACTCAACTTTAATTTGAGTTTGTGGCGCTTCTAGTGGTCGCAGAAAGACGGGGTTTTCGATTTCCCGAGGTAATGATACCTTCCCTGTCAATTCAGGCCACTTTCAGGATCCTGAAAAGTGATCCCTCCGATTCGACTGAAACTGGGAAAGGAGGATAGGTGGGGATCTTCCGAGCTCGATGTCGAAATCGCCGTTTCAATACGACTTACCGTTGCCCAGTTATGTCGAATCGAAGAAATCCAAAATGGCCGCCGAACTGTCAAACTAGAGGTTTGGGGTTTGATAACTCCGGTTCTATGGGTCCTATTGGACTCCGGTTTTTTCCAGACAGTTCGGCTTGACCTTGGCTATGTCCTGAAGGTGCTCCGAATCCAAAATATTACTTACAAAATTTTTCAAACTATTTTTTGGAAATCCGGTGTTTTGTCAGGTGTGCCTGAAAACTACTTAACTCTAACTAAAAATACCGTTTCTCCGGCCTCTGTAGGTCTTCTGGCTCTCGTTTTATTTAATTTTGAATTTTTCCCAAAATTTCGGTTAAAACCGGTAAATGTCCAAATTTTTTGTTTTAACAGCTAGAAAACTCGTTCTTGGGCTTAATTAAGATGAAATATATGTTGTATAACTATTTCTAAGGCTAAAAACTATTTATTTCTATTAATTACGGATTTAATACAATTTTTCTTAAAAAATCGATATCTCGAGAACCACAAGCCCAAAAATTCCGGAAAAAACGTTAAAATACACTATAAATACTATTCTATGACATAAAATTAAAAGCTAGAAGTGTTCCAAAGAAAAATTTTTGGAACTGCTCAAAATACAAATTTTTTGGAAATTTGAAAAATTTTCACTGAAAAATGTCTCTAAATTTTTTCCTTTTTCGTAGGCACGTTCAGCTCCTTAGCGCGCAACAGAATTTAATATAAAAAAGGTACGGTCTGCCTGAAGATTTTTAGATATATGCAGTTGAATTTTGAATTTTAAAAAGTCAATTACTCCGAAAATAAAAGTCCAAAAATTCTGTTCAATGTACCGTTACACTCCTAGTGATGAACTGCTTCTTGGTGTTCTGTCAGTTTCAGCCGGTCGCCGCTGGATCGCTGACCACGCCACCACGTGGTACTTGTTTTTTTGCACTTTGTGCTTCGACGGTGTGTCGTCCAGACGCGTGTGAGGTGTCGGCGTGCGGGGCTCGTTGAGGCGCTTCCAACGGTGTATCGCACGTAGCGGTATCAATGTCCAGTGACGCAGCGTATTGATGTTTATGTACACTTAACCTCTAAAAACACGGTTTTAAGCACTTCACGGTTTTTTCCGAGGTCACACGTTTATACACTGCAATCCGATAGATGGCACTCACTGTCCCGCACACAACAACACTTGTTTGGTCTCAATACGACGAAAATTGCCACGTCCACGAATTTTTTACTGCGGAGCTCAAAGAAAACGATGTCGCTACGACGCAGGGTGGCATATTTAGGGTTTTTTTTTTTTTTTTTTTTTTTTTTTTCAAAGTTATATTTGTCAGTTGAAGGCAAAGGGCCCTCGCTATGAATACGGGCGACCCTTTGCCCGCGGTGACGTATGCGAGATTTTCTTTTGTTTATTGATGTCAAGTCTGGCATCTTCATCAGTGTGTGACACAGATGCTCAATTCTAAGACTGGACTTTATTTTTGTTATTTTGACTTTTGTTAGACATATGGTCCCCGCAGAGATACGGGCGGCCATAGGTCTGAAGATTAGTTTCTTTATACTATAGTTATTTATTGTTTTTATATATTTATTGATCCTCGGATTTTAACAGTTACAATGAAGTTACATGAATTAAGTGATTTTATATTTTAAGTAATATGTGACAAAGATTTTTAATGAATTAAGTATGTATTAAATAAGGACGCCATGTGTTACTTAATCATAGCTAATCCTGTCTTCAATGTTTTTCTTTGCTGCAGCTAGACGGGGACAATTATTGCTTACTGCGGTGTGGTTGGTGTCATGATGGGTTTGGAATTTTTGATTATGATTGTTACAGTTGTAGCATTTTGGTATGTTATTGCGATTCGGGCAGTTTTTGTAAGTATGAGAGTGATCGGCGCAGTGTGAGCAGGGTTTAACTGTTGCTTTGCAGTGGACACGTGTGTGTCCAAACTGCAGGCATCCAAGGCACTGCTTAAATGGTGAGTGCTCTTCAGCGTGGATACGCTGATGCTCTATGTTGAGCCTTCCGAGTTCCATTATCACTCTCCATGTCGCAGATGGGCATCTGAGAACCGCGTTGTACAGGTTCTTGTTTCGGTTGTTAGTGACGAAGCACAGTTGGAGCTTTTGTTCGTCGCTCAGGGTGGCCCCCACCGACGGGTTCTGAGAGGAGATGATTTCGACAAGTTCGTCCTTTACGGTGTCCTTGTAAATCCCCTTCAGAATGACCATCGGTGAAAGGGTCCTGGCCGGCTCAGCTTTGATGTTGTTGGTGTTTAGTCTGTGCAGCGTCTCGTCCCGTTGGGTTTTATTTTCGAATTCTATTCTGATTTTATTATTGCTAAGTGGTTTGATTTTTGTGGGTGCGTAGTCTTTAGTTTTGAAGGAGATCTTGCTTCTTATGGTGCCCATTGCTTCAGATGTCGTCTGTGAGTTTTCTATCGTCGCAACCAGTGCGACGTTATTTTTAGGCTTTGCTGCAGTTTTCACTTTGTCGCTATATGTAGGGCGACTAAGTGGGGCGGGGCTGCCCGACTCAGCTCCGCTGAGTGCATTTTTTACTAATTCGTTGAGGGCTTTCTGCTCCTCACGAATTAGATTTAGTTCTGTCTGGACAGTCGCAACGACGTCCGCTGCCTGCACCCGTAGACCATCGTCAGGATCTGTTTGGATCCCTTTAGACGACTGGTCTGTGGGAGTGGGTGTGGTGTTTAAAATTGTCCGGATTTGCGCACGCATTTGTTTCGCGTAGCTCGCAAATATGGACGTAACATTTTTCGCCGCGGTCTTTATCTGTCTCTTATTTTCTACCGTGACGCTACGATGATTGTGCGTAGTTTCAAGATTTTCTAAAATTATTCGCGATTCTTGTTCAAGGTCGCCGGCAAGTTCTTCGATCAGCTCCAGCACCGGATGGATGTTGGCACCGCGCTCTGACGACGGTGTACGTGCTCGCTGAGCAATCGTGCCCAGCGGTGAGGTGTAGAGCTGATCAAAGTCCTCCATGTTAAGATTAAGGCTCTCGGTACTCATTTTTTTATGTTAAAATCTACTATTTTTCTATTTTGTATTTAATTAGTTAAGTTAAAAATGACACAATTAATGATGATGAAATTACTATGATATCATGTGATGACAAAACAAATTTAAAAACAAATTTTTATGATATAAAAACAAATGATTTAGAAATCTACGATGAAGAAAATTTAATTACTTGGCAACTAGACGTCGGCAAGGTTGTCCAGCAGATGAAAAAGATGACACTGATTAATGTCTATTCAAGACAGAAAACAAAAATAATTTAGCGTAAACCAAAAATAAGTTATGAAATTTTGAAGTAAAATTTTTATATGCCAAAAAGTGAATTTTGAAAATTTTCTTAGGAAAAGTTTATTAAAATTCCGAAAACTGATAACAATAGGAAAGAGTAAATTATTTAGAGACGATAGACACAAAGATGAGGAAAATCAGAGTGATAGAAGTGAAGATACGAATTTTTGAAAATTGAAGATTTCGAAAGATTGAGCAGAAAAGGGGAAAATGGGATTATCTCCGGAACCAGAAGGGTCCCGGAGGTCGGGATAGTCTTAAAGGATAGGGAAAAATTAGAGGATCATATATTCCAAAAATGAATGCGATGCAGGTATGTTAAGGTGGTTAGGTTAGGTGAGGTTAGGTTAGGTTAGGTTAGGTTAGGTTAGGTTAGGTTCCCCCCGAGGGTTGCCCACCTTGTCGTGGTGGAGGGGCTTAGTAGCCGTGGCTTGGTCTCCCACGGTGAAGCGAAGAGGCAACCAGGGCCGGCCTGTTTGAGGTGCTGGCTGGCCCGAGGAGGACGCTCCAAGTGGGCTTGATAAGCCCGCTTGTGACGCGTTGGAGGTGGACCGTCGAGGAAGAGGAGTGTCGGTATTGCGGTTAGCCGTTCTCCCTATCCTCGACGGCCGAGGTGGGATCGCAGGGGAAGAGGCGTGATGGTATCACGATGCGCCACTCTCCCTATCCCCTGCGACCTTGGCGGGGCCGTTCCGCTGTAGCGGCGTTGGTGGGGCTGCAGAGGAAGAGGAGTGTCGGTATTACGGTGTGCCGTTCTCCCTGTCCTCTGCAGCCGAGTTGTGGTTTGCGGCAGAACCATGGACCTCATCTGCCGCCGGGCGCTGGGGAGTTTTCTGGCGCCCGTGGCCTCCTTGTGGCGGGCTCGGGGGGGTCCGCTACACTGCAGGACGGAGGCCGAGGAGGACGCGTCGAACCATCTGGCGCGCCTCGCGTGAAGGGCCTTCGGGCATCCGCGAAGGAGCCGCTCGCGGGCGGCTGCCGCCGGTGGGGTCGCGGATGAGTACGCAAGTGTTCCCGTAACCCCACCAATAAGGCGGCGTGGTGGCATATGGGGGGTTTTTTAGTGGGTATACCGTGGGCCTCATTAGCCTAGACGGGAGTCCCACATAACCACTCGGGTCACCCCCCGCACCCGGGTGGTATGCGGAATGCATTTTCCCCCTTAGAAAAAAAAAAAAAAAAAAAAAAAAAGGTTAGGTTAGGTTGGGGTGCTACGGACAGGAAACCTCCCAGTGTGCCAAGTCTTTTCTCATGCCTTCTGATCCTAGTGATCCGGGGGTAAGGGAAGGGCTCTTGGACGGTGCACCCCGGGGGCAACGGTAAGTAATATCCTGTTTTAAGTTATTGCTTACCGGTGCTGCCAATGTCCTGTCGTGGGGGGGATG
The DNA here is from genome assembly GCF_033807575.1 of Cydia pomonella. NCBI lineage: Eukaryota > Metazoa > Arthropoda > Insecta > Lepidoptera > Tortricidae > Cydia > Cydia pomonella. The sequence goes on along the minus strand of NC_084713.1, from coordinate 27,156 downwards.
GGGGTCTCTCCGTAGGTCCTCTGTCTAGCAGAGGTCCTTTCGGATGCGGCCAGGGGGGTGGGGTTACCTCTTTAGAGGGACCGTTTTCGGTCGAGAGGGCGGCGGCTGACAAAGCTGCTGTGGGTTTGGCGGTCTTTTAGGCGGTCCATGCCAATTTTGGGGCTCACTTCTTTTGAAGAATTTTGTCGACCTATTGGTCTGGGGGGGACAGGGTGGTCTTTTTCGGCCATCCAAAATAAATGAGTGAAGCCGTAGTTGGTAGTTTCTAACGAGACTACGTAGGGGAGTCTACGCCAGCTCGCCTTGAATCCCGCAACCCGCAGCACCTTCCCAACGACCCCCATCACTGGCGTTATGGGGTACGGGTAGTGTTCGCGGCGCGGAGGGCTTGCCTTAATTGGCCGGCCCGCGGGAAGGAAAACCCTTTAACACCCGACAGCGAAGTCGTTAAAACCTCTAGATACCAGGTGCCCTCTAGAGTATATAGCCCACTGCGTTTCGGGATGAGCGTTACCCGCCAGTGAAATTTATATCGTCTCATGCTCGTGGGAATCAAATGGCAAGTCAAAATAATAAAAACACAAACCTAAACGGCCCTTCTCAGGGCCACACTGAAAACGGTCCTTCTCAGGACCACACCATTGAAGACGGAAGGATGGGCGCTACAAGCGCCGGAAATGAGGGAACAGCCGGCGGCGTTTCTGAACTGAACGCGACGCCTTCACGGCTACGCCTGCGGGAATGCCGAGTCTCGCTTGAACGTCTGGACGGAGTGATGGACACAAGTGCTCTCTCGGACAACACAGACACGGATTCGAGCCTATCGACCGTGAAAACGAGGTCTAGATCGGGATCTGAATCCAGTTCCTCATCGTTTGGCCGATTCTGGGCTGAAGAAAGTCAAAAGAGGAAGAGGACAGAGCTCTCGGAGCCCAGTGACGAAGAGCCGGAGGCAAAAAATCTGCCGAGAAACCCAAATCAAAGGGTAGTCCCATAACAATTGGGAAATATGCGGGCTTGGGCAAGACCCGAGAAGCTTATAAATTGGCGAAGGAAGAATTCCGCCGGCAGGCGGCCGAAAAGGCTGAGGCGGATTTAGAAAATATGACCATCCGCATGCGGCCAACCGCGGAGCGCAGAGTTGCGCATGGTACAGAGGGAGAGAGTCAGCTTATGTCGGCTCTAAACGTACAAGTCCTCGACAGCGTGGCTGTAATAAACAAAGTAGTTGCTACTTCCGGCAACCTGAAAGGTACCTTTCAGCGGAAGCTAAAGCAAGCGGCCACTGCAATAGCAGACTTTGCCGAAGTGATGCTCGAACGCACCACTAGCGAAGAGACGAAGCTGCTGCAGCGGACTGTCGCTCGACTGCAAGCGCAACTAGCAGACCTCCAAAAGGAGCAGGAGGAACTAAGGAAGGAACTGCGATTCGCAAGAGCAGCTCCATCCCCGCTGTCACCGGCCTCACAACAGTCGCTTGCGACTCCATCTAGCGCTTCCCAACAGGATGCGGAGCATACGATGATGGTGAAAGTGGGGAAAATGATGAACGCTCGTCTGGAGGCCCTAGAGGACAGGCTTCTTCCAGCGAAGACCGTGCGGCCTCCACTGGCCGCAGATAAGGCAAAAAAGACGGCCCAACCTCCCTCTCAGGTGAACAACAGGCAGGCTGCAGCAACATCTCGCACAGCCCCGACGGTACAACCCGTCGCTGGACCGAGCGGGCTGAACAAATCGACGGCACCTAATGCTCCGCAACAGTCTTCTGCTCCTAGTAGTGAAAGGAAGAAAGCGGCGACAAAAAAGGGAAAGAAGAAGGGAAAGACGACTCAACCCGCGCAACCACCACGTGAGCCTCGTCCATTACCGCCTGCTCCGGCCAACGTGGATGAGCCCTGGACAAAGGTGGTTAAGAAGGGAAAAAGTAAAAAGGCAAAGGGTCCTCCGCCGCAGAAAGCAGCTCCTAAAAAGGCCCGCAAACTGCGACCTCCACGCTCAGCGGCGATTGTCCTCACGCTGAAGCCGGAAGCTGAGGAGGGCAAAACTACTTATGGGGACATTTTAAAGGAGGCCAGGACAAAGATCGACCTAAACGAGCTGCAGATTCAAGGAGTTCGGTTCAAGAGGGCAGTCACGGGGGCGACCATTATCGAAGTCCCTGGTGCAGCCAGCGGCGAAAAAGCAGATGCTCTCGCCGACAAATTGAGGGAGAAACTAAATAATGAGGTGGTCCAAGTCTCTAGACCTACAAAAACCGCAGAAGTGCGCATCTCAGGGCTAGACGACTCTGTCACGCCGGAAGAGGTGAAAGAAGCCGTGGTCAAAATGGGTGGGTGCCACATAGACCAAATAAAGTGTGGCGAAATCCGTAGGGACTTCTCAGGCCTGGGTTCTATCTGGGTTCGTTGCCCCATTACGGTGATTAAAAAGTTGACCGACAGTGGCCGACTACTTGTTGGATGGGTATCGGCAAGGGTACAACTGCTGGACCAAAAGCCCATGCGCTGCTTCCGCTGCCTCGGAGCAGGCCACGTGCGTGCGCAGTGTAGGACTCAAGAGGACCGGAGCGACTCATGTTTCCGCTGCGGCCAGTCCGGCCATAAGGCGGCCACGTGTTCTGCCACGCCGCACTGCGTTGTTTGCGCGGCTGCCAATAAACCGGCAGAACACACAATTGGAAGCAAGACGTGCGCTGCTTCCAAAATCAACAAGAAGGGAAAGAAGAATAGCGATGGCTTCCGAGCCCCCTCGCAATCTGTCAACCAACCCGCCACTGATGCGGCCGAGGACGAGCAGGCAGCGCTAATGGAAACCACATAATGGCGTTACAATTTGTGCAGGTGAACCTCAACCACGCCCTTGATGCTCAGGATCTTCTGTTTCAGAGCATGGCGCAGTGGTTGACACACGTCGCTATCGTCTCTGAGCCCTACCATATCCCCCAAAGGGACAATTGGGCTGGGGACCACGATGAATCGGTGGCGATAATCACGCAAACAGCTGCTGGCTCACCGCCCTTTGAAAAGGTGGAAAAAAGGGAAGGGATTTGTGGCCGTGCTCCTCAGTGGCATCACAGTGGTCAGTGTATATTTCTCGCCCAATAGGAGTGTGGCCGAATTTGAGGCCTTTTTAGTAGAAGTGGGAGCGGTTATCGGTCGCTGCGAGTCGCGTCCAGTGCTTGTTGCGGGCGACTTTAACGCCAAGTCTGTCGCGTGGGGATCGCCAGCAACGGATGCAAATGGGCGGGAACTAGAAGAGTGGGCGGTTGCGAATGGCCTGGTTGTTGTTAATCAGGGGTCAGTCGATACATGTGTGCGACAGCAGGGTGGCTCCATCGTCGACGTAACATTTGCTAATGCTGCTCTGGCTCATCGTATTCAGGGTTGGGAGGTGCTAGAGAGTGTAGAGTCTTTATCTGACCATCGTTATATACAGTTCAGAATCTCTGCACTCCTAGGTACAACGAGCGGTCCAATCAGTCAGTCCCTGCCAGGTGACGGGCCAAGATGGGCACTTAAACGCCTAGACAGAGAGGCATTGGTTCTTGCTGCTGAGGTCCAGGCATGGAACCCGATTCCGGCGGGTCCAATAGAATTAGAGGCGGAAGCGAAATGGCTTGGCGAAGCGCTGACGAAAATCTGCGATGCTGCGATGCCCCGAGCTAAGCCTCTTCCTCCTAGACGTCAGGTCTATTGGTGGTCTCCGGAGCTCGCACAACTCCGAGAGTCATGTGTTGCGGCGAGGCGTCTATACAGTCACCAGAGAAGGCGTAGACTCCGAGATCCTGCCCGCGAGACGGAAATGTATGCAACTTACAGAGAGCGTGCAAAAAGCCTGAAGATTGCTATAAAGCAGGCAAAGGAGGGCTCATATCGGGAAATGCTCGGAATGTTAAGCAATGATCCTTGGGGGCGACCATATAAGATGGTCCGAAACAAACTTCGCCCCTGGGCTCCCCCCCTGACGCGAAGTCTTGACCCGGATCTACTGCGAAGTGTGGTGGAGGCGCTGTTCCCGGCCTGTGATAACTTCATACCGCCGGCAATGGCGCCTCCCGCAGGAATCGAAGGTGGTGCGGAGGAGATACCTGATGTGTCTGGTGACGAACTTGGGGCAGCTGTGCTAAGACTCAAGGCAAAAAACAAAGCTCCTGGGCCTGACGGCATACCGGGTCGCGCCTTGGTGTTGGCCAGCAACGCTCTGGAGTCACGAATGCTGCGAATGTTCTCAGCTTGCTTTCAACAGGCCAGGTTTCCACGGCAGTGGAAGACAGGCAAGCTGGTTCTCATAAAAAAGGAAGGACGCCCGGCAGACTCACCATCTGCCTACCGCCCAATAGTGCTGCTTGATGAGATCGCCAAGCTCTTTGAGCGCATCATAGCCAGCCGTCTCATCAAGCACCTCGCCCGTGTTGGGCCTGACGTGGCAGATTGCCAGTTCGGTTTTCGCAGCGGCCGTTCAACAGTCGGCGCCATTCAGCGTGTTAAGGCTCTTGCTGACGAAGCGGTGTCCCGAGGCGAAGTCGTATTGGCAGTGTCCCTCGACATTGCCAATGCCTTTAACTCCTTGCCTTGGGGTTGTGTTAAGGAGGCGCTGCGATACCACCAGGTACCAGAATATCTTAGACGGACAGTAAATGCGTACCTCTCGGACAGGTCTGTCACTTACCCGGGTAGGGAAGAGTGGGCAGGATACCCGATGTCCTGCGGTGTTCCACAGGGGTCGGTTCTAGGGCCACTCCTGTGGAATATTGGGTATGATTGGGTCCTGCGAGGCGCAAATCTGGGAGGCGTAGATCTCACCTGCTACGCCGATGACACCTTAGTTACAGCTCGCGGGAAAACCTTTAGGGAGGCCGCCATACTGGCAAACGGCTGGAGTCGCTCACGTCGTCGGTCGAATTCGGCGACTGGGACTAAAGGTGGCCCTACAAAAATCGGAAGCGTTATGCTTCCACGGGTCCCGAAACGCGCCACCGCAGGATGCGCATATAGTGGTGGGTGGAACCCGGATCGGCATCGAGTCCACAATGAAATACCTGGGCCTAACACTCGATAGCCGATGGAAATTCCACGCCCACTTTCAGCGCCTGATGCCAAAGCTACTGGGAGCAGCTGGCGCTTTAGGGCGTATACTCCCAAACACGGGGGGGCCCAAAGCGTCATGTCGACGGCTATACATGGGGGTCGTAAGATCCATGGCCCTGTACGGAGCCCCAGTCTGGGCTGACATTTTAAAGAGGGAGGAGATAGCCTTACTTAGGGCGCCTCAAAGAGCAATTACTACCAGAGCTATAAGAGGGTACCGCTCGATCTCTTATGAAGCGGTATGTGTGCTGGCAGGGTCTTTACCGTGGGACCTGGATGCGAGAGCCCTCGCAGCGGTTTACCGTTGGCGCGAGGAGGCGCATCACAATGGAGACTCGCCAGCACAGAGAGAAATTCTAGGACGACGTGAAGCAATTCGACAAGAAATGGTGGAGGTTTGGGAGCAAAGGCTGGCGCACCCTAACGCAGGCCATCGCACCGTCGAAGCGATTGGTCCGGTTCTTAAAAAGTGGCTAGACCGGACGCATGGCGTGTTAACCTTCCGGTTGACTCAGATCCTCTCGGGACACGGATGTTTCGGGAGGTATCTTAAGGACAGAGCCGGAAGGGAACTGACCGCAGTATGCCACCACTGTGACTGCCTGGAGGACACGGCCCAGCACACGTTGGAAGTGTGCCCAGCCTGGGACGAAGAACGCCGTATATTAAGCATTGTAGTGGGCCGTGACCTCTCGCTGCCTTCTGTGGTCCGTAGCATGGTGGACAGTGACAGGTCATGGAAGGCTGTGCTGGACTTCTGCGAGGCAGTCATGGTACAGAAAGAAAGGGCGGAGCGCGACAGGGAAGACGACCCGGCTTCCCAACCGTTGCGCCGAAAGCGTGTGGGGCGGCGGCGGCTGGCCTATGATCGCCGACTTCCCCATTAAGGGTTCCTGTGGGCGGCAGACTCGGGGACGCCTGTCGCCTACACAAGGGTCCCTGTGATGGCTGGCGCGCCGAAATAATGATGCGCCATTAAGGAGGTAGAGGGAACAACGAATTTCCTCCAGAGTTGTGTCCGGAATTATTCGGACAGCCGCTGGCGAGGTCGCGGAAGAATGCTCCAGTGTCCCTGTGACCTCGCCTTTTCAGCCTAGAGGCGGCAAAGAGGGGTTTTAGTGGGTAAACCGTGGGTCCCATTAGCCCGTGCGGGAGTCCCACATAACCATCCCAGGCCCGTCCCCGCGCCTGGGTGGTATGCGTAACGCATTTCCCCTCTATAAAAAAAAAAAAAAAAAAAAAAAAAAAAAAAAAAAAAAAAAAAAAAAAAAAAAAAAAAAAAATTAGGTTAGGTTGGGGTGCAAGGGCTGGTAGACCTCCTCGTGGTGCACCCTGGGAGGGGGAGGATAGACGCTCAGTTGCGCGCTTTCTGTCCTTCCTCTGCTAACTACCAGTCGCAGTCGTGGTCGCAGTTGAGCTTGCTCCTGCGTTGGCTTCAATGCCGTGTTTCGCGGTCAGCTGCTCCGACCATGCCTCAGTTTCACCTGAGGTGGCAGCGGACGCAGTTGTCGTCCAGTGGTCAATACCATTGGGCTGTGGTGGTCATGCGATGTCGTGCGAACATCGTTAAACCGCAAACTTGGTCCGTTGGTGCCAGGAGCGGGGGCCGTCTTCCTTCGGGGATGGGGGCTGCGAGGAAGAAAACCTCTATAAAAAATTACCCATGGTGAGGGCAACGGTTGACTTGGGTCAGCTGTTGGCCAACTCGTAACCTGGCCCGCGGGGCCGGCACGAGGGTCGCTGGCGTTAGACAGGGACCGCGAGGATGGAAAACATCTATAAAAACCACCTAGGGCGACGGGTGCTGCTAGCTTCGGGGAGAAGTTAGTGGTGCAGACTACGGTCACCGTCGGCCGAGCCGTTATCCCGGGGTGGGTGCTGGTCATGTTTTAGGCCTGCCCTTGGGACCGGAGACCTTGCCTTAATCGGCCGGGTCAAGGGGAGTAAACCCCAATAAAAAAATCCATAACTCTTGGCGCGTTGGAATTCCGCGTCATGATGCTCTTCGGAGCGGCTGGAGGGAGTATCAGTCATGAGAATCCAAACCTGTGATACCGCCCGACCTCACAGGGTTAAAAGGGCCACCTAGGCATCGAGGATCTCTGCCTTCCGTGGAAATTTATTTCTCCTCAACTCGTGGGACTTATTATGGCACTGAACAATTTAAAAAAACAAACTCAAGAAAAACCCAAACCAAACTTGACCCTTGCTAACGAAAAACGGACAAAGAATGTCGCTTCTGACTTGGAATCGATGATGAGTATGGCGACGAAAGTCGCAAAAGTGACGGTGGAACGTCTAGACGCGGAAAAGGTCTCCGCAACAGACTCGGACGGGAGTCTCATTTCTGCCCGTTCCATGCGCTCGACCCGGTCAATGCGCTCGACCCGGTCTCGATCACGCTCACACTCCCCAATGAGTGAGAGCCGCTTCTGGAGCCCTGGAAGCAAGAGACGGCGCCTTTCAAATGAAAGGTCACGATCTAGGTCGCCGAATGTTGACGATGGTCAAAGTGCCTCGGCAATTGTGGCACCTACACGCAGAGGAAGAGGCCGGCGCCCTACCACGGGAGAATACGTCGGCTATGCAAAGGCTATCGAAGAGGTCAATAAGGCGAAACGTGAACAGCTGCGGCTTCGCGACGAAGAAGAGGCGGAGGACTTTTGTCGGTCTTTTAGAACCCGCCAAGTGAGACTGTCGGAAACGTCCACCGACGAGGATGTGAACCTCAACGATCGCGTCCGTACCAGCCTGGAAGCCATCGAGATGGTGGCCAAAAAGTCCAGTCATCTCAAGGGTACCTTTCAAAAAACCCTGAAGGACTCGGCCAAGGTCATGAAGGAGGTCTTTGAGATACTGAGGACACACTCGGTATCCGACGAAACCCGTCAATTAGAGGCAGAGAACAAGCGCCTCAAAGCGGAACTGGTAGATGTCCGCTCTGAGCTCCGGAAAATTCGCGAGGACATGCAACGCTTTGAAATGTTGCATCGGAGCTCGCTTCCCACAGAGGAAATGGACGTGGTTCAATCTGCACCGTCGGGACCACCTCCATCGGCGCCACCCAAAAAGAAGGCTAAGCCTAACGAACCTGCGGCCCTAGACATAGAGAGTATTGTCCGGGCTGTTACTACACAAGTAGGTAGCATGATAATGCTCGATTTGAAGGTTTGGAGAAGGAAGGCAGACTATTGCCAGCCCAAAATCTCCGTCCACCACTAGCATGCGACAAGAGGAAAGACTCGGCTTCTAACGTCGTCCAGAAGTCCGCGAAGTCTGTGGCCCCTGTTACTGGCAAGAAGGGGCCACCAAACTATACAGAAGAGCCGCAAAAGATCAGCGCCAAGGGCAAGGGCAAGGGCAAGAAAAGCGCTGCCCCACAGCCCAATGTCAGCCAGAGCACGGCGACCCTTCGGCCCAGCCAGCGTCTCCAGGCCCCTCAACAGAGGAAGGATGGCAAAAGGTGGGCGCCAAGGGCAAAAAGAAAAAGAAGGCGGCCAATGCTGTTTCCAAAACACAACCCAAACGGAAACAGCAACCAAAGAAGGCACGCAAACTGATACCCCCGCGTTCTTCAGCGGTGGTTCTGACACTGCTCCCAGAGGCAGTAGACAAGGGGATGACGTATGCGAACGTCCTTTCGGAGGCCAAGAAGAGGGTCGATTTGGCTGAACTCGGCATCACAGCACTGCGGATCAAGCGCGCAATCACTGGGGGCACAGTTCTAGAGGTCCCGGGAGCTACCAGTGGTGACAAGGCCGACCAATTGGCCAGAGCGCTGGCGGAAAAGCTGGGTCCAGAAGCTGTTCGGGTATCAAGACCTGTCAAATGCGCAGAGCTCCGGCTGACAGAGTTGGACGACTCAATATCGCCCGAGGTGGTAGTAGCTGCAATCGCCAGTGTCGGCGAGTGCGCGGCAGAACTGGTAAAGACCGGTGAGGTTCGTAGAGGCTTGAGAAGACTCGGCACAATGTGGGTGCGCTGCCCAGTTACGGCAGCCAAGAAGATCACTCAGGCTGGTCGCCTTGAACTTGGTTGGGGCCTCTCGGCTAAAGTTAGCCTTCTTGAAGAAAGACCCATGAGGTGCTTCCGCTGCCTGCAGATGGGGCACCCTGGGGCCCAATGCACAGCATCTGAAGACTACAGTAACCGCTGCCACAACTGCGGTCAATTGGGACATAAGAGGTCAGCCTGCTCTGGATCACCTCAATGTATCCTGTGTCATGCTGCGGGAAAACCTGCGGACCATAAAATCGGGTCCAAAGCGTGCCCCAACCCCAGCCCAAAGACGACAAAACGCACTGGCGATGGCCCCCGGGCCCCCTCCCAGGCTGTTATCCCCTCCACCGGCGCGGTGGAGGTATCTGAGATGGACACTGCAACCACCGATAATTAATGGCAATAAAGGTGTTGCAAACTAACCTAAATCAGTGCGCCAGAGCTCAAGATCTGCTTTTCCAGTCCTTGGCTCAGTGGAGTATCAATGTGGCAGTTGTGGCTGAGCCGTATCCCCGTAGCCGTATCCCACCGCGAAGCGATTGGGTGTCTGACATAGACGGAGTTGTCGCCTTGGTTGCAAGTGGAGGTCCAGGCACATTCAAAAGCGTCGTACGGGGGAAAGGTTATGTGTCGGCAAAGTACGAACATGTCACTTTCGTCGGCATCTATTTCTCTCCAAATAGTTGTTTGGCCGAATTCGAACGGTTCCTGGCGGAGGTAGGCGCTCGAGTCAGCCAGCTTTATGACCGGGGGTCAGTGGTCGTCGCCGGAGATTTTAACGCGAAGTCCAATGCGTGGGGTTCCCCGGCGACGGACGTGTTCGGCGAGGTCCTCGAAGAGTGGGCACTTGCGTCAGGACTGACTCTAGCCAACCAGGGAGTCGCTAACACGTGCGTGCGGCAACAAGGCGGATCAATAGTGGATCTGACTTTCACAAATGCTGCCCTGGCACGCTGTGTCCTTGATTGGAGGGTTCTGGAAGACGTGGAGACGTTGTCCGATCACCTGTACATCCGTTACAGCGTCTCCACATCGCCATTAGCCCAAGTCGGCCAAAACTGCAGGCTACCGATTGGCGGCGGGGGTCCAAGATGGGCTCTCAGTAAAATGGACCGAGACCTTCTTTTAGAGGCGGCTATTGTGCAGGCTTGGCTCCCTTCGCCAGAAGGTGAAGTAGTGGTGGAGACGGAAGCATCCTGGTTCCGGGATGCCATGACACTAATATGCGATACGGCGATGCCCCGGGCCAAGCCTCCACCACAAAAAAGGAAGGTGTACTGGTGGACTGCTGAGCTTGCACAAATGCGCAAGGACTGTGTAGCTGCGCGGCGTCGGTACACAAGGCAGAGGCGCCGACGAACAGACGAAGACGCAGAAAGGAACCTCTATGCCTTGTATAAGGAGGCAAAGAAGTCCTTAAAGGCCGCCATAGGAAACGCCATGGACGCTGCGAGAGAAGCATTCCTCGACACTTTGAATGCTGACCCTTGGGGCCGGCCCTACAAGCTCGTCAGAAACAAATTGCGCTCCCGGGGCCCCCCGCTTACCCAAACGTTGGAACCCGAGTTTGTCAACAACGTGGTCTCGGCATTGTTCCCTAGGGGAAGAAATAACAGGCCGCCAGCAATGGCACCACCACGAGCAGACGAAGTTGAGGAAGCTGAAGTACCACCTGTAACAACAGACGAACTCGGCGTAGCAGTGATTAAGATGCGAGCGAAGAACACTGCCCCCGGTCCAGATGGAGTCCCTGGCCGCGCTTGGGCCCTTGCATTGAAAGAGCTGGAGCCACGACTCATCCGGCTCTTCACGGCATGCTTGGAGCAGGGCCGCTTTCCAGTAGCGTGGAAATCAGGAAAACTGGTCCTGCTAAAGAAAGAGGGTCGTCCGGATGATTCGCCTTCGGCGTACCGGCCAATTGTGCTGCTTGATGAGGTGGGGAAGCTATTCGAGCGCATCATAGCGTCCCGCCTCATCAAGCACTTACATAGGGTTGGTCCAAACCTGGCCGAAAATCAATACGGCTTCAGAAGCGGCCGTTCTACAGTGGACGCGATCCTGCAAGTGAAAAGACTAGCACAGGAGTCTGTTTCTCGGGGCGAGGTCGTCTTGGCTGTGTCGTTAGACATAGCCAACGCCTTCAACACCATGCCCTGGGAAACCATAAATGAGGCTTTGCGCTATCACAGGGTTCCTCCTCATCTGGCCCATATCATCAGGGCCTATCTAAATGAGCGATTTGTCACCTGGCCTGGGCAGCAAAATTGGGGACAGGAAAGGATGGAGTGCGGTGTCCCTCAAGGATCGGTTTTGGGCCCGCTACTTTGGAATGTCGGCTACGACTGGGTCCTGCGGGGGGCAAACCTTCCTAGAGTCGGCGTGCTCTGCTATGCCGATGATACGTTGGTGACGGCCCGCGGACCCAGTTTTCGCGACGCCGCCATTCTGGCAACTGCAGGTGTCGCCCACGTTGTCAGCCGAATTAGGCGGTTGGGCCTGGAAGTCGCCCTACACAAATCCGAAGCCATCTGTTTTTACGGTCACCGCAGAGGTCCTCCGGTAGGAGCCCAAATCATAGTAGGCGGGGTCCCGATTGCTGTCGGGACGAAACTGCGATACCTGGGCGTTATACTCGACAGCAAATGGAACTTTCAGGCCCATTTCAAAGGCTTGGCTCCAAAACTGCTCAGTGCAGCGGCGGCCCTAGGGCGTATACTCCCAAATTTGGGAGGGCCCAAGGCCTCATGCCGCCGTTTGTACATGGGAGTCGTGCGCTCCATGGCTCTATATGGCGCACCCGTCTGGGCTGGCGCCCTTGGAAGGGAAAACACTGCTCAACTGAGAAGAGCGCAAAGAGCAATGGCGCTGCGGCTAATCCGGGGATACCGTACCATATCTACGGATGCTGCATGTGCTCTAGCGGGTTCCTTGCCCTGGGACCTTGATGCAAGAGCCCTCGCAGCTGTTTACCGCTGGCGCGAGGAGATGCATGAGAGGGATGAGTCACCAGCACCAAGGGAAATAGAGGGACGGCGCGAAGAATTTCGGCAGGAAATGGTGGCATGTTGGGAGGAGAGATTGGCGCATCCAATTGCTGGCCACCAGACTATAGAGGCTATACGTCCGGTCCTAAAACAATGGGTTGACCGGGACCACGGCCCTATAACATTCCGAGTGACGCAGGTTCTATCAGGACACGGGTGTTTTGGCCGTTATCTGTGCAGGCAGGGCCGAGAACCAACACCAATGTGCCACGAGTGTGGTGCTGCCGAAGACACGGCACAACATACGCTGGCTGTGTGCCCAGCTTGGACAGAACAGCGGGCCACACTCGTGGCTGTAGTGGGGCGCGATCTCTCCCTGCCTGCCGTGATGAAAACCATGGCAGACAGCGACAGATCTTGGAAAGCGGTGGTCTCATTTTGCGAAGACGTAATGGCAAGAAAAGAGACCGCGGAAAGAGAAAGGGAAGAAGATCCTGCCTCACAACCGATGCGCCGCAAGCGCGTAGGACGGAGGCGTTTGGCGGGCGACCGTCGACTTCCCCCTTAAGGTTTCCCGTGGGCGGCAGGCTCGGGGACGTCTGTCGCCTACACGAGGGTCCCTGGGATGGCGAGTACACCGAATCGGAGTACTCTTAGCGAGGTAGAGGAATAGTTCCTCCGAAGTCGAGTCTGGAGCTCGGACAACCGCTGGTGGGGTTACGGAAGTATGGTCTTGGCCGATCCCCGTGCCCTGCCTTATAGCCTTGAGGCGGCAAACAGAGGGGTTTTAGTGGGTAAACCTGGGGTCCCATTAGCCCACAACAGGGAGTCCCACATAACCATCCCGGCCCGTCCCTGCGCCGGGTGGTATGCGTAAAGCATTTCCCCTCTTAAAAAAAAAAAAAAAAAAAAAAAAAAAAAAAAAAAAAAAAAAAAAGGTTAGGTTAGGTTGTTACGGAAGTATGGGTTGTTACGGAAGTATGGTCTTGGCCGATCCCCGTGCCCTGCCTTATAGCCTTGAGGCGGCAAACAGAGGGGTTTTAGTGGGTAAACCTGGGGTCCCATTAGCCCACAACAGGGAGTCCCACATAACCATCCCGGCCCGTCCCTGCGCCGGGTGGTATGCGTAAAGCATTTCCCCTCTTAAAAAAAAAAAAAAAAAAAAAAAAAAAAAAAAAAAAAAAAAAAGGTTAGGTTAGGTTAGGTTAGGTTAGGTTAGGTTAGGTTAGGTTAGGTTAGGTTAGGTTAGGTTAGGTTAGGTTAGGTTAGGTTAGGTTAGGTTAGGTTAGGTTAGGTTAGGTTAGGTTAGGTTAGGTTAGGTTAGGTTAGGTTAGGTTAGGTTAGGTTAGGTTAGGTTAGGTTAGGTTAGGTTAGGTTAGGTTAGGTTAGGTTAGGTTAGGTTAGGTTAGGTTAGGTTTTTTTTTTTTTTTTTAAAAGGTTTTTTAGTGTCGTTTGAAGACACAGGGCCCTCGCTAATGATACGGGCGACCCTGTGTCCGCGGTGACATTTGCGATTAGTTTTCATGAGTTATGCGATGCCGGGTCCGGCATCACCATCAGACGAACAATGGTGATGCTCAGTTTTTAGAGACCCGGCGTTGTTCTTGTGTTTTAGCTTTTGATGGACCCATGGTCCCCGCATTGAGTACGGGCGGCCATGGGCCCGGGTTGAGATTTGTGAAGTTTAAGTTGTATGCGATTTTATTAGGTTTGTTTTTAGTTGGTGATAGTTATTTGTCTTAATTAATGTAAAATTTGGTTTGGAATTTGCGAAAAGTTTAATGTTCGGTCGAGAAATAGTTGTTATTTTTAGATTGTTAAAATTGGTTTTGGTTGGAGGGACCGCAGTAGAGATAGATAAAGGCACTCAACGGACGCTGCTGCCCGTCCGTCGGTTTTTCCCTTAGTCGCCTTTTACGACACCCACGGGACGAGATGGGGTGGTGCTATTCTAACGCCGGCACCACACGGCGGTTGAAGATGATAGTAATGTTGGGGTTTGATTTAAATGGGGGTTTGTTTTTGGGAGTTTGAGTTGATTGAACGAGTTGGGACCGCAGTAGGTGTTGATGACGACACTCGACAGACGCTGCTGCCCATCCGTCGGTTTTTCCCTTAGTCGCCTTTTACGACACCCACGGGACGAGATGGGGTGGTGCTATTCTAAACGCCGGCACCACACGGCAGGTTAGGTTAGGTTAGGTTAGGTTAGGTTAGGTTAGGTTAGGTTAGGTTAGGTTAGGTTAGGTTAGGTTAGGTTAGGTTAGGTTAGGTTAGGTTAGGTTAGGTTAGGTTAGGTTAGGTTAGGTTAGGTTAGGTTAGGTTAGGTTAGGTTAGGTTAGGTTAGGTTAGGTTAGGTTAGGTTAGGTTTTTTTTTTTTTTTTTTTTTTACACTATGTTATTTATGGGAGAATGGTCCTCGCTAACAATACGGGCGGCCATTCTCCCTGCAGCTATAAATTTGATAAGTTCTATTGGATTTTGGTATGGGCTCCGGGGCCCGACTCATGTGAGACCCGGCAACCCATACATAAGCTTTGAACTTAGATATTATGTCCCCGCAAATGATACGGGCGACATTATACCAAGTTTTATTCTAGTACTAGACTAATTATAGTACTAAATTTATTATAGTCAGTAAATGTATTTATCTTTGCGTAATATTATTTCTGTTTCATATTTAAGCTTAGTTTTGTTTTGTGAATATATAAGTATTTAAGTATTATTGAATTTCTTTAAACTGTTTATAATTTTATTTATGAATTTACTGAACGATTCTATAGATGTTTCCTTAGTTATTATGCTATTGATGTCGTAAGGGTCGATGTTAATATTTTCGCATATAATTTCATGTTCAATTCGAGCACGGTCATAATACGGACATTGTGTTAAAAGGTGGTCTATAGTTTGACTGGTAGCTTTATCACAGGGGCACAGGTTGTCTTCTGCTATCTTGAAACGGTGCAGATATGTTTTATTATAGCCGTGCCCCGTGAGTATTTGAGTCAACTGGAAGCTGACAGACATGGAACCACGCAGTTTCCTGATTGTCTCAATGTTAGGTAAGTACTTTTTCATGTGTCTTCCTGTCGTGCTGTCTTCGTACCATTTACTGTGCATCTCAAAAATGTATTTCTTGTGGTTGATTTTGTGATACGACAGCGGGAAAAGATCATAGTCCGGTGCCTTGTGCAATGCTGCTGCAGCCTTGGCCGCCATGTCGGCCCTTTCGTTCCCGATTAGGCCCACATGTGCCTTGATCCAGCAGAAATGCATCTCCGTTTTCCCGGACTGCCTGATGTTATGAAGTAACTTATGGATGCTATTAACAATGCTGTTTGTGCTACTGCGGTTGGAGATTTCCATTAGTGCAGCCTTGGAGTCCGAGAAAACGGTGACTTTTGGTAACTCTTGTTGGAGGCATTCACGACAGGCACTTTCCAATGCAAGGCACTCCGCCTGGAAAACGGTACAGCTGCCGTGTAGCTTGAGTTTTTTCATTAAACTCCTACCGTCAGGGTAGTCAATCACGACAGCCGCGCCGACCAGCCCATCGTGCCTACTTCCGTCTGTGAAGACCCTGTGCATCTCAGCATCCTCATAATATTGGTCGAGTTGCTCCTGATTGATTACCTCATTAAAATCAATATCGATCCTGTCTGCAGGGTGAAGTAACTCTGAAACCGGGACCCTCCTGTCATATTTTATGTCGGCAGGCAGGTACTCCGTTATCTGAGTACGCTTCACCCTTTCTATCGAGGCAACCTCTTGGACTTTCAGGTGGAGGGGTGTCAGCCCAGCAAGAGCAATGGATGCTACTGTCGGTAGTGTCCTAAAGCCACGAATCATCTTTATGGCGAATCCACGCTGAAGGCTTAGTAATGAACCTATGACCTTTTTGTACTTTACAGCGGGGTGCCATATTTCTGCTGCATAGGTAACTATTGGCTCAATTACCTGCCTGTAGATGATGTTTACGTTTTCAGCGTGGATCCCCCATGTAGGCTTAATATAAATGCAGAGCTTCTTGTATATAGACTGCGCTTTTTTGATAATGTATTCGCTATGATCAATGAAGTTAAGATGTTCATCTATTATCACACCAAGTAATTTAAATTTGGTTTCGAATTTTATATTTACATCGTTCATGTAGACTTTTGCAGCCTTGGCCCTGGGGGTTGGTGTGAGCATTTTAGTTTTCTGAGGACCAAAAACTAATTTGTTCTCGATGCCCCATTTATATACGTCTTCAAGTACTCGATTGGCATTCTGTTCTAGCTGCATGAGGTCATCCCCTGTACATATGAGCAAGACATCATCAGCGTATGCCTGTATATAATTTCCCGGTGGCAAACCTTGGACCAGCAGAGAGTCAATTATCGTGTTCCAAAAGATGGGTCCAAGGACTGACCCTTGGACGCATCCTCTAGTCTGTACTTTAGTTATTGACTCATCTGCATAGTTAAGGGTTATGGTACGATTAGTTAAATAGCTTTGTATGATGCGATAGATATTTTCAGGGCATTTTGTTAGTTTTAGTCGTTTTAAGAGGGCTGGCCACCAGGCGTGATCAAACGCTCCTTGAATGTCTAGTGATATGACCAGTACCAGCTTCTGTTTTAATTTAGCCTCTCTAATAATGTTAATCGCTTTATGTAGTGCATCAGTAGTTGAGCGCTGCTCCTTAAAACCGTATTGATGATCACTACATGCGGAGGTTTTTTGCATGTGATATGTTAGGCGTTTAGCTATTAGTTTTTCTAGTATTTTTCCCAAAACGTTTATTAGTCCGATAGGCCGATAAGAAGACAGACAGTTGTAATTATCCTTATTGGGTTTAGGTATTGTTTTTATGTAGGCGCTTTTCCAGGCAGTGGGAAAGTGATTGGTTGCAAGACATCTATTATATAATCGAGTCATTAATTTGGGATATATATCAATAAAATGTTTGCATATGTCTGCAGTTAAATGATCTGTGCCTGGAGCTTTTTTAGAGGACATGAATTTAATTGCTTCTATAATTTCTGCAGTAGTAAATGGTTTTTCGTTATTGTCTATATCATAGTTAGCTATCGTGTAGTTACGGACCAGAGTGTGGTAAGGTGCGTCTTCACTAGGTTCATCACTAGGGAAAAATTTTGTGCAGAGTTTCTCCGCCGTATCCTCCGCAGAAGTTGTGTACTGGTCTCCTTCTATTCTTAACGTGGCAGGTGGCTGCGGTGGGGGTTTGCTTTTGAGGAGCCTATTAGTGACTGACCATACATCATCCTTCCCTTGCTTATTGCAGAACTCTCTGAAGGATTTAGTGGACGTTTCTCGCATTTTTTGGGCGTATTCGTCACGGGCTTCATTGAGTTCTGCAATAATCCCAGTCAAATCCTTATTACTCCTCTTTAAGTCCTGTAGCCGGTGGTGCAGATGTATTACCTTTTTCTTTAGTATTGTTAATTCCGGGGTCCACCAAGGAATTTTTGTAAAGGGCGTGTTCCTCCTGAAAACCGTGTTGCATGTGTTATTTATTACTTTTGTTATTTTGCTTATATACGTGTCTAGTTGGTTAGGGTTTAGGTTATCAATGTCTGTGGTGTCATATCCAGATGTTGTTATGTTTTCTTTTAGCTTGGTTTCAAATTCTGCCCAGTCTGCGTGATTGGTGTTATATTTAAAAGTGGTAGTTATTGTTCTCTTTTTGACCTTATTACTGTTAAGATTTATTTTAAACTGAATGGCATGGTGATCAGAGGAAGGTGTGATGGCATGGTCAACTTTCCATTCCTCAATTTTATCAGCAAAAGCGGCTGAGACTAGTGTTATGTCAATAACTGATGTTCTAATACTGTTATGTGTGGTGGTTTCAAATGTCGGTTCTGCTCCGATGTTGCAAGTGACAAAGTCATTATTTAGAACAATATCATATAACAGCTTGCCGCGATCGTTATTTTTTTGAGCCCCACGATGTGTGCCATCCGTTGAAATCACCACAGATGACATGCACATGGTTTTTATATAGCTGGATAATGTTTTCTAAATGTTGCAAAGTATGTGATGGATCTTCTCTAGGCTCTACATATACTGATGTTAAATATACTTTTTCCTTGTTCTTCAGGCATAGCTGTACTGTGACCAAATTTGTAGTTATATGCTGCGTCATTCCAAGACATGTACCCAGTTTACGTTTTACTGCAATACATGCCTTGGTTGGAATTGTGCTGGTCATGTCGGTTTGTTGAAAAAGGTCATAATCCGTTACTGATTTCATTTTTGTGCCTCTACCAACGTATGGTTCAGTTATAAATAAAATATCGTATTTGTCCTCTAATGCGCAACGTACAATTTCCTCAGTGGCATGCTGATTACGTGCTAAATTTGCTTGCGCAACAAAAAGGGTGTTATTGTCGCATGAAAGTCTAGGTGCATTGTAACTGTGGACCGTGCTAGATCGTCCAGTATCGTTCTGAGGGTTATTAGATCTTTGATGTTGCATCTGGCTGCCCTTAGCAATACTGAACCGATAGACGAGCTATCCGGTCCCATTTCTGCCATTCTGGGCAGCCAGTGCTGTATGACGGATGGTCGTGTACAATTCCCTGTTTCTTGCAGTTAGCGCAGCTCGGTTTGGCGTATTCCCTATTCGGGCAGCTGCGTGTATCATGCCCCTGTGTGCAGAAGCCGCATACATTGTTATTTGTGCAGTTGGTCGCTCTATGGCCAAACTCCTGACACCTGAAACATTGAATGATTGGCGACTGGTCATATACCGGTATTACCTGGTAGCCAATCCTTACTTTGTTATCCGGTTAGGTTAGGTTAGGTTAGGTTAGGTTAGGTTAGGTTAGGTTAGGTTAGGTTAGGTTAGGTTAGGTTAGGTTAGGTTAGGTTAGGTTAGGTTAGGTTAGTTTTTTTTTTTTTTTTTTTTTTTTTTTTTTTTTTTTTTTTTTTTTTTTAAGGTTAGTTATGTCAGTTGTAGACACAGGGCCCTCGCTAGGGATACGGGCGACCCTGTGCCCGTGGTGACATTTGTGAATGGCTGGTGTTATTTATGCGATGCCGGGTCCGGCATCACCATCAGTCAGAAAGCAATGGTGATGCTCGAGTTGAAGACCCGGCGTTGTTGTTATGATTTTAATTGGCCCCATGGTCCCCGCGTTAAATACGGGCGGCCATGGTGCCTGGTTGATATTTGTTAGGTGAAGTTGGTTTATGCGATTATTTTAGATTTTTGTTTGTGAAATTTATGTTGTTGTAATAATGAAATTTAGTTTGGTTTGGTTGGCTGAAATTTTTTGGTTTGGTTGGATGTTGAATAGTTTTGAAATGGTTTAGATTAAATTAGTAGAATTGGTTGTGGTTGGAGGGACCGCAGTAGAAGTAAATAATGCACTCAACGGACGCTGCTGCCCGTCCGCCGGTTTTTCCCTTAGTCGCCTTTTACGACACCCACGGGACGAGATGGGGTGGTGCTATTCTAACGCCGGCACCACACGGCGAGTTTGAGATAATGGGGGTTTGATATATGCGATGGGGGTTGTGTGGTAGTTTAAGTTGAGATTACGAATGGGACCGCAGTAGGTGTTGGTACAATACACGACGGACGCTGCTGCCCATACGTCGGTTTTCCCTTTGTCGCCTTTTACGACACCCACGGGACGAGATGGGGTGGTGCTATTCTAACGCCGGCACCACACGGCGGGGTTAGGTTAGGTTAGGTTAGGTTAGGTTAGGTTAGGTTAGGTTAGGTTAGGTTAGGTTAGGTTAGTTAGGTTAGGTTAGGTTAGGTTAGGTTAGGTTAGGTTAGGTTTTTTTTTTTTTTTTTTTTTTTTTTTTTTTTTTTTTTTTTTTTTTTTTTTTTTTTTTTTTTTTTTTTTTTTTTTTTACTGTCTACCTCCACATGGATCGGAGCCTATTTTATCAAGTTTCGCATTCATTCCAGTTCTCGCTATTTTGCCTCTCGCACTTTTATTCTTCATACGTTTCTTTCTTTCTTTCATCATCTTTCATTCTGTTTACGGCTGGGACTGCCGTCTATTTGTTTCCTTATGCTAATTTAACTACTTTATTTCTTTTTTCTAGGATCTTCTGGGATCAAGGGGGAGGTATGGTCCTCTGACGTGGGTTAAGTCAGAGATTTTATTTACATTTATTATTGCTGCTTTCTTTTACATTTATCTTAATTCTAATACACTTGTCTATATACAGTTTCTTATTTGCTATATTTAATTTACAATTTTAGTTTATGTAACTCCTAATATATACATCAGATATATGTGAGTACATAATATTGTTTACTTATTTCTATTCTTTACTACTTTAACTATTTCTGTACAGAATTCTAAAAATAAATCTCTCTCCTTTTTACTTTTCATTATATTGCATATAGTTTCCCTCCGTATTTCTGTTCCCATCTTGACCTCACACTCGATGCGCGCGTATTCATGCACAGGGCATTCTATCAGAAGGTGTTCTACTGTCTCCTCTTTATCTGGTTCGCAGATGCATGATGGGTTCTCCTTGAGCTTGAACCTGTGCAAGTACGAGGAGAACCCACCATGCCCTGTCATTATTTGAGTCACTGTACCCGTCGGCTGGATCTTCCTGACAAGTCGGTATGCGGCTACCGCATCCGGGAAGAACACCTTCGTCACGGAGGCCGTCGAACCCGCCGCGTATCTCTCAGCCCATTCGCCAAGCGTCTCTTCACGTATGAAGCGCTTGGCGAATGAGATGGGGCACCGGTCGTAGTCCGCCTTCCTCCGCGACGAAAGTGCTGCTATTTTCGCCAGCTCGTCCGCCCGCTCGTTGCCCGCGAGTCCTGCGTGTGCCTTGACCCAGAACAAGAGGATATTCTTGCCCTGGTCAGAAGCGGCTTGGAGATTGCGTCTCGCCTCTAGTGCCAGGCGGTGGAGCGAGCCCCGGTTCGTCAGCGTCTCGAGAGCAGCTCTCGAGTCGCTGAAGATGCCGAAGCTCGCTTCACCCCTCCTCTTTATCTCCTCGGTTGCCCTGTGTATTGCCAGGAGTTCGGCCTGATACACGGTGCAGTAGTTGGCTAAAGTGATTTTTATGGCTTGGTCTTCGCACTCACCTTTCCATATGGAAAGGGAGGCTCCGACTTTGCCCTCAATTTTGCTGCCGTCAGTATATATTCTCACTTCCTGCACCGCATATCTTTCCAGAGCTTCACGGTCCGGAAGGCTCGTGAAGCTCAGCTCCTGGCAAAGGGCCGGATGAGGAGACTCCGTGTACCTTGACGCAACCTCCACCTCCCTATCATCAGGCAACGCTCGGGTCAGGCCTTTTCTGGCTTTGTATAGTTCGGCTGCTTCCCGTATGCGGAGGTCTAAGGGCAGGATCCCGGTCAGTACTAGAGCCGAGTCCAGGGACACTGTGCGGTATGCTCCACACAGCTTCTGCACGAAGCCCCTTTGCACCGCCGCCAGCTCCTTGCGGGTGCCTATCTTTTCCGCGGCAGGTGACCACGCCGCGGCTGCGTAAGTTATGACTGGCTCTACTGCTGCGGTGTATATGGAGCGTATCACCTCCGGGTGTAATCCCCAACTCACTCTTGCAGCGGTTCGAAGCTTCTTGTATATATTTAGGGCCTTCCCGCAGACCCTAGCAACGTGCTGATTGAATGTGAGACGGTCGTCTATCGTCAGTCCGAGGACTTTGAGCTCTCTGGACATCTCGATGTCACGCCCCCCCATGACCAGGACCGGGGTGTCATATTTAAGCTTCTTTGTTATCGTTATTGCGACTGTTTTATTCGGTGCAAATTTCAGCTTGTTATTGACACCCCACTCCAGGACACGCGAGAGCGCTGCGTTTGCTTCCATCGAGACGTCCAGTCCCGTCCCACCGTCGAACACCATCAGCACGTCGTCCGCGAAGGCCTGTACGTAATGGCCTCTTTCTTCTAGCCGCCTCAAGAGTGGGTCGAGGAGGAGGTTCCACAATATGGGCCCGCCTATCGATCCCTGAACACAGCCTTTTCCGTTCCCCTTTCTGCCCTCCTGCCCCCATACCTCACCTCCACCTTTCTATCCTCAAGGTAACTGTCGATTACCCTCCTGATGTTCACAGGGCATTGCTCCTCCGCCAAGCGGGTCCTTATCTTAGGCCACCAAGCGCTGTCGAAGGCTCCCTCTATGTCCAATGATACTACTGTAACTATTTTCTTTTGCTCCAATTTGGTTCTGATGTGTTGCATTAGGACATAGAGGGAGTCCTCGGTACTGCGCTGTGGCATGAACCCATACTGGTTCTTGCTGAGTCTTGGGACCAGATGGTGCCGCAGTCTGGTCATTATCATTTTCTCGAAGATTTTACCCAGGACCGGCAAGAGTCCTATGGGCCTGTATGACTTCACGTCGGTGTAGTCGGCTCTTCCTGGCTTTTTCAGAATCACCACCACCGCTTTCTTCCATGCTGTCGGGAAATGGCCCAGTTCAAGGCATTTGTTCGCGACAGCAAGGAAGACGGTGGGGTGATTTTTGACTGCTCTTTGACATATCCGACGTGAAGCCATCATCGCCCGGGGCCTTTTTGGGGTTGAAGCTGTTCACCGCGGCCATCATTTCTCCAGCTGTAAATAACGGGTCATGTATCTCAGCATGACCCGGTTTATTTATTTCGAGTGCCATATTTCGTGTTTCGCGGTGTTCAGCTCCATCCCCTTGTCGATCGTCCTCTGGGTAAAATCTTTCCGCGAGCCATTGTGCCGACTCCTCCAATCCCAAGACTCTCCCCTCCTTGCTTAGCGGTAGGTCCTCTGTTCTCCTCTCCGTTGTTTTGAGAACTCTATATATCCCATCCCACACAGTTTCCCTATCCTGCTTCCGACAGAATTCCTTCCAGCTGCGTGTTTGAGCCATCTTGGCCGCAGTCTCATACTTTTCTTTTTCTTCTAGGTACTCCTGCACCACCTTCTGTCGTCGGACCGGCGCGGCGCATCGGATCCTTCTCCTCTTCGTGTTGACGAGCTTCTTCATTTGGTACAGTTCGTCGGACCACCATGGGAAGGTAAGTTTTTGACTCTTGGCTTCAGTGGTATGTGCTGGGCGCATGCTTGTGTTATTGTGCTGTGTATGTATTTACTGTGTTGTCTAGTTGTTTTTTGTCTGTCAGTACGTCTATGTTGTCTGTGTTTATGTTGTTCTGTGACAAAAGTTGGGAGAGTTTGTCATCAAACTCATTCCAACTTGCCTTTTTTGTGTTGTATTTGCGTGTGGTTCTGTCTGTAGTTCTGCATGCGCCTTTTTCCATATCCAGCCGAAAGACAATAGCATTGTGGTCCGACCCCGTTACCTCTCTGTCTACTCGCCACTCTGATATCTTAGGGAGGAGATCCGCCGAACACACGGTCACGTCCACTATGCTGGTGCATGTCCTGCCTTGCCTCTCCACCTCAAAGGTGGGTGTGCTGCCTATATTCAGTATGTGCAGTTGCAGCTCGTGAAGGAGTCCTGCCAGCTCCTGGCCTCTCCAATCGGTGTACGCGCTTCCCCACCAGACACTCTTTGCATTGACGTCGCCCGCTAATATCATCCCCTTTGTTCCCAGCTTGTCCCGAATTTTTACTATATGGGCTAGGTATGGATCAATGGGGGGGTTGGTTCGCAGTAGAGGGATACCGCAGTGGTGCACCAGTCGCCAGACCGAATCCTTACGACCACGATGTTATTGGTTGTAAGTTCAGGGTCTTGCTCCACGTCAAGGTCTGCGTCAAAAATGACTATAGCCGCCTTGACTGGGCCCTCCTCGTCTGAGGCGTTCTGGTACACCCTTGCAGGTCCTCCACCTCTCATCTTCCCCACTCCCCCGACGTAGGGCTCCTGGACCATGGCTATGGCTGCCTTTCTCTTCGCCGCTTCCAGTAGTAGTTCGGTTGTTGCTAGGTTTTTGCGTTGCAGGTTGGCCTGCATCACCAGGAGCCCTCGCTTTCCATGCCTATGGGTGTTATTTGCCGTCGTGTTTTCGCTAAGGGTGCCTTTAGCAATACGCTACTTTAGCTCTCGCTATAGCGTCCCACTTTCGCCTGATCGGGCAGTCCGGGTCGAATGCGTCGTGTTCTATATTTCTTGCTCCTGCTTTGCTGCAGTTTGTGCAAGCAGGCGGCATGCCGGCCGCTTTTTGCTCGCACTGCCCTCGCATATGTGGTCCCCCACAGTGGCCGCACTTCGCGGCGGTCTCTCTGCAGTACTTGCCGCTGTGACCGTACCCTAGACATACAGAGCATTGGACCAGAGGAGATTGGTCCTCTACTCTGACCCTCTGTATGTCCAGGTGGACCACAGACTTTGCCAGCGCCTTCCCCCATATCTGCGGGGAGACCATAAGGACCACGTGCGTCAGGTGTGGGTTGCGCGCCCTTTTCCTATACTTTACCGTCATCCTATTGCTCTCCTGGTCGAGTCCGCCGAAGACATCCCCATTCTGATTCCTCAGGGCCTCGAGTATCTCCTCGTCGCTGTTGCTCTGCAACACGTCCCTGAGCATCAGAAGGGGGTCCTTATTTTCCACGTCCTCGACCCGGAGACCGACCCCTCTCTCTGCAGACTCTCCTTCACTCCTCTCCTCAGCTCTTTTGTTCTGCAGCTTAAGATGACCTTCCTGTCTTTACCTTTCTTTATTTTATCGATCTGCACGCCTCCTTTCTCCTTTGCTGCCTGTCTGACTCTTTCTATAACTTCTTCTCCTGTCTCAGTCTCGTCCTGCGCCGTGACGATCATGGAGTGCAGAGTTTGCCCTCCCGCCACTGCTTGCTCTGGGCGCCTTGCCACCACGCTTGCGTATGTGGCGTGGGCTGTTGCCGCCCTCTCGAGGGCTTCTCTCTGCGCCTCCATGACCGTCTTCAGCTCTTGCATTCTTCTGTTGTTTTCTTCTAACCGCTGCGCGTGCTCTTCGAACTTAGCTACGAGACTTGATCCCAGAGTCAGGGCCGCAGGATCCTGTCCTACGGACTGATCCTCTTTTAAGGCCCTCTGCGGGGAGGCTTTGCCTCCCGTGGGCAGGGGTCGCGTTCCCAGTCTGCTCCTCTCCTGTTCCGCCTCTTTCACAACTTTGTACAGCTTTTCGATGACCTCCGTGACCCCGAGCTTTATTTCCCTTTTTATGTTGCCGGATTTTTCCATCAGGGCCTTTCCTTTCTCTAGCAGGCGTCTGGCCTCTGCTGTCCTTGGAAAAATCGCGGCCTTGGCTGCTGCGGTCGACGCCGCGGGGACCGCAGGAGCCTGCTCGGGCTCTGAGAGGTCGAAGGTTCTGCCGCGTTCCGCAGGACCTGCCTGCTTCGTTACTGTAGCCGGGGGTGGGGATGGGTTGGGGTGGGTCTTAGCCTCCCATTCCCCGGTCCTGCGTCTCACCGTCATTTCCTCCGACCCCCTTTTCGGAGACATAGGCACCGATGTTGCCACTTTTGTTGGTGGTGTTCTGGGTGTTGCCATGTTGGAGGTGTCGCTTGTGCTCTTTGTAAAATTTGTAGATGGCACTTACTTATAACCTAGAATTGTACTTTACTTATAGAGTCGGTCTTATTCGCTCTATGTAGAGTCGTTTGTTTTCCTCTGTATAGGGGAGGCGGTATAGTAAGAAGGAGATGTTGGGAAATAAAGAGGAAATTGTAAAGAAGATATAGGAGAGAGAAAGACAGAAAATCAGAGCGATAACACTAAAACACACAACAATTTTTGAAGAGTCGCTGACTCTACGATCACTTATGCTAATGGTCTAAACTAGGAAATAAAATAAATAATTTATTTGTGTCTAAAAAAATTTTTGCTCTATGTAGAGCCGTACGGTGTACGTAGAGCTGTCCTGTACAAGGGAGGCAGCTATCACTTAAATCTAAGAGGAAGCTCAACCCGTCTGCGCTTTCAGGGGCCGAAAAACCAGGTTTTTACGGTTTTTGCGGTGGGCAGAAAATTGGCTCTATGTAGAGCCGTTTTCTGTACACTGGCTGGTAGCTCTCCTCGTGCCCTTTCCAACGAACCCAAACTCGAGGTGGCTACGACCAGGGGCTCCGGAGCTATGGCGTCTACAGTTTTACCGATAACCGAATCGGTAAAGGATCGGTTAACCGGAAACGGTCGTATCTCCGGAACCACTGGGCCCACGAACCTGCGGTTTGGGATGCTGTCCTCAGCACGGCGAGAGCTATCTTCCAAGATGGTCGGTTGGCCGAAGTGATGTCCTGAAATTTCAGCTCCTGAAAACACTTTTTTATTCCTGAAACCTCCGATTTCGGGTAGGTCTCCCCCTGCCAACACCTGCTTCCAAAACCGCACCTTTCTGCGACGTTCCGTATGGAAGTTACGGAGGTTTGAAGTTCTTCCAATATGGCGGCCCAACTGTCAAAACTCAACTTTAATTTGAGTTTGTGGCGCTTCTAGTGGTCGCAGAAAGACGGGGTTTTCGATTTCCCGAGGTAATGATACCTTCCCTGTCGATTCAGGCCACTTTCAGGATCCTGAAAAGTGATCCCTCCGATTCGACTGAAACTGGGAAAGGAGGATAGGTGGGGATCTTCCGAGCTCGACGTCGAAATCGCCGTTTCAATACGACTTACCGTTGCCCAGTTATGTCGAATCGAAGAAATCCAAAATGGCCGCCGAACTGTCAAACTAGAGGTTTGGGGTTTGATAACTCCGGTTCTATGGGTCCTATTGGACTCCGGTTTTTTCCAGACAGTTCGGCTTGACCTTGGCTATGTCCTGAAGCTCCGAATCCAAAATATTACTTACAAAAATTTTCAAACTATTTTTTGGAAATCCGGTGTTTTGTCAGGTGTGCCTGAAAACTACTTAACTCTAACTAAGAATACCGTTTCTCCGGCCTCTGTAGGTCTTCTGGCTCTCGTTTTATTTAATTTTGAATTTTTCCCCAAATTTCGGTTAAAACCGGTAAATGTCCAAATTTTTTGTTTTAACAGCTAGAAAACTCGTTCTTGGGCTTAATTAAGATGAATATATGTTGTATAACTATTTCTAAGGCTAAAAACTATTTATTTCTATTAATTACGGATTAAATACAATTTTTCTTAAAAAATCGATATCTCGAGAACCACAAGCCCAAAAATTCCGGAAAAAACGTTTAAA